>NC_060267.1:185947716-185948754 GCF_021613505.1 Equus quagga | reverse complement strand
CCACGTGGTAGTAGTCGCAGTACATAGAGAGGGGAGATGGCAGTCAGCGTGTCCTCGACACGCCCCTCTACTTTCTATAGATATATACACACATAAAATACTGGCCTCCCAACAAAGTTCTCTTTTAAAGATTTTCTTACTTCTTTTTTCTCATTAGCAGTGTTACATCTTTGAATTCGGTTTATCCACTTCAATTGTATATCTTTTAAGCCATTTAGATGACTTGATTAGATTTGTAGTGTTTCATAAAACTCTTGTTAAAGCAGTTGACAGAGGTTTGCTCCACAGTTAGAAATGGCTAAGGGAATCTAAAGATGAAGATAACTTTTCAGCTTTTTCTCTGCTTAAATTTGCCTCCCAGGGGGCTGGCCCTGTGGCCAAGTGGTTAAGTTCGCATGCTCTGCTTTGGTGGCCCGGGGTTTCACCAGTTTGGATCCTGGGCAGAGACATGGCACCACTGGTCAGGCCACGCTGAGGCAGCATCCCACAGACCACAACTAGAAGGACCCACAACTAAAAAAAAATATGTATACACAACTATATACTGGGGGGACTTGGGGAAGAAAAAAGGAGGAAAAAAACGAGATTGGCAACAGTTGTAGCTCAGGTGCCAATCTTTAAAAAAAAAAATTGCCTTCAAAGGGTGTGAAAGAGTTCTGTACCACCAGAACAATGGACCTGAAAGCAGAATATGACTAAGGAAAGCCCGAGTAAATAGAGAGTCATATTTTGAGACTCAGAGAAGACTAGTTAAAAAATTAGCCGAGCCACAACTAGAAGGACCCACAATGAAGAATATACAACTATGTACCGGGGGGCTTTGGGGAGAAAAAGGAAAAAAATAAAATCTTAAAAAAAAAAAATTAGCCGAAGGTCTACCAGGTCTCAATTTTTAGAGTTAAAACAAGAATTGAGAGCTCGTGAGGGCTGGGTGGGATCTCCACACACTTCCCTCACTGACGGGTCCCATCAGAATGGAGAGCTCATGAGGGCTGGGTGGGTTCTCCACGCACTTACTTCCCTCACTGATGAATCTCC
>NC_060267.1:185925751-185947706 GCF_021613505.1 Equus quagga | reverse complement strand
TTCCCTCACTGATGAATCTCCTGGGAATGGAGAGCTCGCGAGCACTGGGTGGGTTCTCCATACATTTCGTCAGTCAGGACTCTTTGATCACAAGTGACAGAAAACCCAGCTCAATGTGGCTTAATCAACATGATACGAAGCAAACAGGGAATGTCCTGGCTCATGTAACTAAAAGTGAGCAAGGTGTCTCTAGCTTAAGATGTTACTTAAATTTGTCAACAGGACTTAGCTTCTTTGTTCCTCTGGGTAGGATCTAATCTCACACAGATTTTCCCCCTGTACTGACAGGGTGCTGCCCAGAGTTCTAGGTTTCGAGGCTTCACAACTTCACACCCTGAGAACTTCAAGTCTGTCTGAAAAGGAAGTTTCTTTCTCCCACAGTTCAAGCAGAAATCCATGCCTGACCTGCAGTGGTCTGATGGTGGCCATGCGTACCTTCTCCCCTGTGGCCTGGAGGACCACTTCTCTGGTTGCCAGGTGCAAGCCACGTGTCCACCTGAATCGGGATGCAGCTGACACGAGCTAGATCTCATGGACAGAAACTGGAGAAGGAGTTGTATAAGAAAGCCAGAGGAAAGCAGGTGATGGCCAGCAGATGGCTGCCACTGTGAACCTTTTCTTAGGGGACTTTATTTAAATTGTGTGAAGAATTTCTCTTTCTTTTCTGGAGTTGTTTTTTTCTTTTGCTGAGGAAGATTAGCCCTCACCTAACATCCATTGCGAATCTTCCTCTATTTTGTATGTGGGTCGCCACCACAGCATGGCTGACAAGTGGTGTAGGTCCACACCAGGGAACTGAACCTGGGCTGCTGAAGCAGAGCATGCCGAACTTAATCAGTAGGACACAGGGCCAGCCCTGTGGAGTTTTAAAAGTGTTGACAAGTGCTTATTACTCAAAATACTTGTGGCTTTTCTTGGTTGCGAGTGTTGCCCTTGACTCTCCAGTGCCTTCCTTGCTGGTGCTGTCCTCCTCCCGCAGTTTGACCCAGGCCGCTTGGGTCGTGTGCCTGCAGATAGAAGTACACATGTGGGGAACGACTGTAAACGTGACTAGTCATTTGTAAAATGAGCTTTGGAGCATGTGGACTCTTTAGATGTTTGTAGTCCATCTGAGGAATCCCCATGTAAGCACGAAAGCTTCCATGCCCGCTGCAGAACATGTGTGTTCTGTAGAACAGTGCTTATTGATGCGGCTAGAACATCCTAAAATACTAGGAAGTTATTAAGTGAAAAAAGTATACTACAAAATAATAGTATTTCGTTTGTGTTAAAAAAAAAAAATAGATAACGGTGTCCACGGTGGTCGTCTCTGGGTGATAGGGTGGTGTTGCTATGTAAGTTTTTTGAGCTTTTTTGTGTGTTTCAAGCTCTAAAATTGGATAAAAACAAATTGTTAGAGATAAATAAAATGCATACATATGTAATACATACATAATTTTATATCTATGTGTGTGTATATACATGGCATTTTCTATATCTTAACTATCCACAAAAAAGTAAAAACTGCATTAACTTTATTCTGGAGGCAGAATTTGAAACTCGCTTTAATAACCATCAGTTGTTTCTCTGAGAATGTTCCTGGGTCACTGAGTTATTTCTGTGAGTCCCTCCAGGATTGGGAGCTACATGTTCTAGAGAGTTCCACAGAGACCTCTTAGGAGGTGGAGTAGCATTTTGTAAGCCCCAAAAGAAAGTTAAAAAACAGTTTTTAAACATCTTTGCTTTTGCCTGACTATTGACTCAACAACTTCAAATTGAGTACAAAGTGCAATGGAAGTACATCTCTAATGTAATTTACATGGTAATCCTTTGAAAAATCACTGAAAGTGTATTTTTGTAGATATTTTCGCCCATTGTGTTCACATGGATGGGACCATGAATGCTCAAAGGTTCCTGCCTGGGCCTGTTAAGCGACTGTCCCCGCTGGCTGTCCCCCTGGCTGTCCCCCTGGCTGTCCCTGTGGCTGTCCCCCAGGCTGTCCAACTGGCTGTCCCCTGTCTGCCCTGAGCCAGCAGTGCTCGCACCCATGCTCCCTCCTGGCCGCCCCACAGCCCGTCTGGCCTCACTGGTTTCTAAGGTCCCTTCAGTTACCTGCCCTTTGTGAGCCCTGTTCCTGGCTCGTCGTCTGAATTCAGCTGAAGCTAACACTGTGTCAACTGCTCAGCTCCCTCTTCCCGGCCCCAGACCTACTACCTCCACTCATTATCTCCTCCTCTGTTATCTCTCAATTTTAAAATCATTTGCTCTGTTCTGGAGGCCAGAGTGTGCACTTCCTTCCCTCAGTCTCCGAATGGGGGACTCCGGGAGCCAGGCACACGGTGAAGGTGTTGCTGGCCTTCCCTGAGGACCTGTGGAGTGTGCACCCAGACTGCGCTCGGGCAGCCTCCAGTGTGCCCCTCAGCAGGCAGATGCCGGGGAGGTAAGAAGGGTGAGTCGACTGGAGCATGGGGCAGGCGACCTGGGGGCCTTGGGGGTCAGCTGCTCTCCCTTTGTGCTCTGGTTCAACCATTTACACTCTTGAGTGCCCTCTTCCTGAAAACAGCACTTCTGGGGTTCTTCTGGGAGTAGAGAGAGTGCGCAGAGTGGTCTTCAGCTTGGCTCACTTGGGAATCGCCTTCGGGGCTGTGGGGCAGGGTCGGGGGGCCTGAGTCCCATCCCAGAGATGCTGGTGCAGTTGGTCTGGGGACCTGGGAGTCGGGTTCCCAGTTTCCAGGTGGGTGATTCTGACATGCAGTGGCGGCTGAGACCCACTGGTGGAAGGCCCATCCAGGTCCTGGTGAGTAGCTGGCAGATAGGATTTTGATAGTTCTGTGCAGGAGTGGGTTCGAGGTAAGCTGGAGGGAGAGCTTCCTGGCGGCATTATGGGAGGCAGTGGCATTCTGCTAGCCCTCAGAGATAAGAGCAGCATTACAGCCTGAGCAGAAAGATCCGATAGTCGGAAAGCCTGGTCCATTGATGAGAACCTGTGCTCAGGTATCTCAATATTAATACATCTCTCTGGTTTGTGTTTCTGTCCTCAGATTGTTGCAGGTCCAAACCCTCGCTGGGTAGATCTGACGGTGCTACCTGTATTAATTGTCTATTGCTGTGCAACAGATTGCTCCAAATCTCAGTATCTTAAAACAGTAATTATTTACTATCTTTCCCTGTTTCTTTGGGTCAGAAATGCAGATGGAATACAGAGGGGAGGGTCTGTCTCTGCTCCTCTGTGTTTGGGGCGCATCTGGGAGACTTGAAGCCTGGCATTAGAATCATCGGCAGGTGCATCCACTCGCAGAGCTGGGTTGGTGTTGGCTGTGGGCCTCTCTGGGCTCTCAGCTGGGACATGCACGTGTCCTCATGACTTGGCGGCTGGGTTCCCAGGGCAAGCATCCGGAGAGACCAGGGCCAGGCAGAAGCTGTGTCTTGTTTATGACCCAGTCTTGGAAGACTCATAACATCAATTCTGATTTGTTAGAAATGAGTCCCTGAGTCCAGCCTATATTCAAAGGGAGGTGAATTAGGTTCCTCCCTTTGAAGGGAGGAATGAAGATTAGCCTCCACGTTACGTGGCAGTCCAGCGCCTCTAGCCTGTCATGGCTGGAGCCTTGGTTTGGGGCCCGCAGGTGGGATTCAAGTCCATGGCTGCCTTTTCCAGCAGCAGGAAGTCCCTCCCTGACCCTTCCTCTCCTCCTTTCATCTGGTCAGAGTAAGGACCGCGCCAGAGTCAAGTCTGTGCAAATGTTTTGCTACCTGTATACAAATGCACATTATTCTTTCATCTTCTGGCTCCACCAGCCTCCTTCCTTGAATTGAGGATGAACAGAGAGGGCAAAGTGAAGAATGAAACCTTGAAACCACAAGATCAAGTTAGTAAGGAAAAGTGAGCCTGAATGCAGACAGGTTCTCCTAATTCCCTGTAACTTATAATATAAATCATGAATATACTTTCTGTAGGAAATAGTTACTGCTGATATTACTGTAAATTATTTCCAGTTCTTGAAAAAAAGTATTCTTTTAAAAATATAGAAGTCTTCAAAAATTACATATGTGAATGTATGTATAAATAAATAAATAAATGCATAGAAAATGAAGTGGAATGATACACACCAAACACAGTGGTCATTCCAGGAGAGGAACATGAAATGAGGGAAGAGGGGATTTTTCAATTGAAAAAAAATTTGATGAATTTTGGTGTCGTTTGTTTTTTGAAATTAATGAGCACATATAACTATTGTTTTTAAAGAGATCTTTGTAGTATGTAGTATTGGCTGGGGAGAGGGCAGGGTGCCGGCTCCGTAACCATCTGTTTTCTGTCCTGTTTTAGATTGGTGGTAGGTGGTGTTATCTGAGAGTGATGGGCCCTCAGGCTGAGGGAGCAGGATGAGCAGCCAGATTCAGCCGGGTGGGGATGGGGCCGGAAGGGGGAGTCAGCACGGAGCCAGAGAAATAGGAGGTGGTGGAGTTCGAAGCCCCCTGGGGACGGTCAGGAGGAGCCTGGGCTCCTCCTCATGCCATCCCCAAGTGAACACAGCTCTGCTAGGTGATGTTTTCCGTGAGGGGCCGGCTTCCTCCTGGAGGGCCTCCCAGAGCTCTCAGCCACTTCACTAGGACCGGTGACAGGTTGTTCTCACCTGTGGGTTTTCCTTCACACCAGCCTTGCTTGGTTTTGCCTGGCTTTATTCTGTGACCAGAGATAAGCTGGAATTCTGAGAAGTTGCTTTAGCCAAATCCTGAGAACAAGGAGGGCCTTGTTTGGGGTTATGCACATCAGCTTTTGGAGGAGGTTAATTCATCAGCTCAGCTCTCTGCTTTCCAAGTCCCTGTTTGAGTTGGGATCGTGTTTCTCTGTCTGTGAAGGGGAAAGCCTCATGGAGGAGCAGGTGCCGCTTGAGGCCTGTGCGGCGCTGATCACACCAATGGGCGCAGGTTGGGGAGACGCAGGCCCTGGTGGTCCTAAATGGACACTGGTAATGAACCCAAAGAGGGAGGCAACTTTGTTACCGTGTTTGGCTTGCCCATGGCTATGTGGACGCTGTTATAATTTCTAGGATTTCCATGTAGTCCACAGGGTGGTCCTGACCCCGAATTCAGGAGCTGGGAGTGGTCATCGCCTCCCCTCCTGCGACTGACGTTTCCCAGAAGCCACCAGCACGGACTGGGTTGGTTCCAGCCGAGTGTGAACATGGCGAGGCCTGGGGCACATAAACCAGTCCTGAAACTTGTTCCTGCTGGAGGATCTGCTTTCCTTGGGGGCAGCAGTAACTCTGAGCCCTTAGAGGGCTGCTTGAAAAAGCTGCTGTGCTGCGTGTGGAATGCACTCTACCCCGTGGAGGCTTAGGGGAGTTCCTTGGGCTCGGGATTCCTGGAGCAGCTCTGTAACTTGTGGCATTCTGAGGCCGGCGGCGCGTGCGGCTTCATCATTTTCTCTGTCTCCCTCGCAGGGCAGCTGGTTCGGATGCGTGCAGAAGCCTGACATGAGCTCCTGGAACCTGGCGGAGAGGAGCCGCGCGCGGTATCGCAGGCATTTTTTGGTGGACAACAGTGCATTTCACGGTGAGCTGCCTCGTGTGTGTGGGTGGCTGGGTCTTCTCTGTGTCTCCGACAGGACTTATTCTGCTCTCTGGGTGCAGATATGGTGTGACTGTGGGGTCGGTCCAAGAGCCCGAGTGAACTTGCTCATGGACAGGCCCCCGGAGCCCTGCTGGGCTGGTCCGGCAGGTGTGAGCAGGACGCCCCCGACACCGCAGTGGCGTTGCGTTCCCTCCCTCCCAGGTGGTCCGTGACTGCTGTGTCCCCACTCCAGTGATGTCCCACTCGCGTCTGAAACGTTGGGGTCCAGGCCCATTGCAAGTGAGTGCTGACTGCTACGGGTCAGCGGTCAGTGCCCGTCACCAGCCGGTGTGGCCGGTCGGCCGCAGCCACAAACGGAACAGAGTTCCCAGCACCTCACTGCGGCTGTCAGTCACCAATACAAGTCGTTTTCAGGGCAAATGACTGATTGCATCCGCCCTGCCAGCGTTTGCTTTGTGTATGCAGTCGGGGAATGCTCTGTCAGTCCTGCTGTCAGGACACCCTGGACTGAAATTGGTGTGAGAGCCAAAGATTGATGTGTCACCAGAGGTTTTGGAGAAAGCTCCATCAGAAACTGGTGGAATTACAGAGGGAGGAGATTTTGCAGGGGGTGGAGTGTGTTCAACAGGCCCGTGATCTCAGTTGTCTTCGCCCTTTGCAGTTCGGCTTTTCTTCCTCGCTCTGGTAACGGCCTGAATGTTGGGTGCTGCCTTAGTCGGGTTTAGCTGAGTCTGACCTGCTTCACTGAGGCGCTTGAGAGTTTGCTGGGGTTTTCACGTTCGTTCTCCCCTCACTGGGGACGTCGAGGGGTCGAGGGCGGCTCCGTTCCCAGGTCAAGAAGGGGAGCGGAGACGAAAGGACTGGCCCAAGTTGATGTCGTTGCCAGCGAGTCTGGACGGCGGTCCTGGCGTCCGCCTTTGCAGCTGGCCCTCCCGGCCCTGCAGGGAGTCGGGAATCGTGACTCCACACCACGGCCCCGAGGTCCACCTCACGTTCTCGCCACCTCGTCTGAGGGCCTGTCCACAGCTTCATCTTGCAAGTGTTTGCTGCATGGCACTTTCTGTTACAACTTTATTTGTATTAAAAAAGAATAGATTTGATAGTCAAACAGACACAAGAGTTAGAAAAACTAGCTTTATTTTTTCAAGTTTTATTTTGTGCCAATTTTGAAAAAGTTCAGATTTACATGCTTTCATTCAGTATTTTAGAATGTCTTTGTCCAGAGATCTCAAAGGCTGTAAGAACTTAAAAACAGTTTTGGTGCTGGCCCAGTGGTGTAGTGGTTAAGTTTGTGTGCTCTGCTTTGGCAGCCCAGGGTTCGTGGGTTCTGATCCTGGGTGTGGACCTACATACTGTTCATCAAGTCGTGCTCTGGTGGTATCTGACATACAAAATAGAGGAAGATTGGCACAGGTGTTAGCTCAGGGACAATCTTCCTCACCAAAAAAAAAAAAAAAATTGTACATATTTTAATAGTTGTCTTACCACTTAGTGTATTATTGTGTCAGAGATACTTGTGCTGGGGGCTCGATGAACACGTCCTACTGAGTCATTCCGATGCCTCTGCAATAGTTATTATTTATCCCATTTTGTGGATGGGGAACAGAGGCTGGGGTGGTTGTGAAGTGGTGATCTAAAATCTAAACTCTGATCTGCCTGCGTCCAAAACCCCACAATTTCTTTCCTCCAGGCCAGCACCTCCATTTCAGTGATTTCAGGGAGGAATCAGCGCTCTCAGAGGTTACGTTCTATTTGCTAATAGTTGCTCTGTGCATCTTGCGTGTGCGATCTTGAGCCGGTCACAAAACCCTGCAGGTTCGTCTCCTCTGAGAAGAGCATGCTGGTCTCTGTTCTGAGGCTCTTTCTGGATCTGGTTTCTGGGATTCCATTGCCGTGTTTCGGGGAGTTAAGTGACTGGTGTTTGTGAGCTCTCCGCCACTAAACGTGAGAGCACGAGGGGGCAGCAGAGGACGTGAAACACGATTGGGCACTTGTTGCTTTGGGAATTGCTCCTCTGAAAGGATTCAGAGATGGCAAATCTTCCAACACTAAAAGGATTAAAGCCAATTAGAATTCTGATCTATTCGTTTATAATAAAGCCATAGCGTTATGTGTTTCTGATGGTGTAAAATATCACTTCGGATTTCTGTGCCTAAGGATGTGTGGTTTGGGAAAGAATAAACCTCTGCACTTCCTCTTTCTTTACCTGTGCGGAAAATGAGCGTCTGTTGAGATGGGAACTTCCCTGTCTTACTGGACGCTGTGGGAGGCCTGGTGTGTTTGAGCTTGAGGGAGCTCCTGTGACGATAGCGCTCTAGAGGATTTCAGGACGTTTCCGAGAAGAGGGGCCACGACGCGGTGTCGGGAACTTCAGATCTGCTTCCATGGGACGTCTGGGACGTGGGATGAGCAGTGGGAGGCTCCTTGCTTGCTGGCTTGGCTTCTCTCTGTCTATGCTGATAACTCCTTACATGACCAAATCAATCAAAAAGAAACCAAATCTCTTGATGATAAACAGAAGAGAACCACTTCCTCCCTAAGATAGTGGACTTCAGGATGTGCTGGCTGTGTGAGCGCACTGTACACGCAGACTTAAGCAGCGTTCCCAGGAGGAGAGTCACGTGGAGTAAGACTCTGTGGGCTAAAGTGGTCCATAAAGGGTAAAGTGGAAATGCAACACTGCATACAGTTTCATGGTTCATAAGACATGTTCACGCCTGGTTTTCTGAGCACAAAGGTGATATGTTCCCATTGGAAACTGTTGTGAAAATTGCTCACCATCCCACAACCCAAAGAGCAGCTGCGTTAGTCGTCTGTTTCTCTCGGTCTTCTGTCTGCTGTTTCATCCCCCAGCGGTGCTGACGTGGGCACGGGGCACTTGGGACGGTCAGGAAGTGGCGCGTGCGGGCTGCTGGGGACGAGCTGGCCGAGCGCTCTGAGCTCTGTGTCCGCGATGAGAGGAGCCTGTGAGGGACCGTGAGGAGCTGTGTTTATGTCCCGCTTGTCTCTCTTTTGGCCAGATTTTTAGGGAATCTCGAATCCAGAGGGACTGTGCTCCTATCAAAGAAGCCAGTTGCTGGGGTTTTCCTCTGCCCAGTGGTCCTTCTCCTGATGTTTGAAATAGAGACAGCACTTGGGCAAGAATGACTTGCGGGGTGCGGACTTTGCTTCAACGGCTCCAGCTTTCATGAATTATTCTTATTTGAAAGTTACCTGTACCCTCAGCTGTTTTTCTTGGTTGCAGTGAATTGCAGCATTTTTTTCTGACCTAGGACAGAGATTCTTAAACCAATAATCAGTATATTTGCAATTAATATATACAATTTGTTATGCACGTAAGTTTTTTCCAAACATTTGAGTTCCTTAATAGAATATACCTGGAGGAGATTTAAGTTTTGTTTTCATGCACTGCTGGTTATAATTGAGATGTTGGAAACAATGATTGCTTTCCTTTAAGTTATTTTGGTATCTTCCCAGGTTATGTTGAAATTTATTTCTGTTGCTATCATGTTATATGAATGTTTCCGAACGACCGTCACAAATCTAGACTGGAAAGTTCTGAATTGGATTACGAATGTCTCTTACTGTCAAGGGATGAGACTAGGGTAGTTCTCTTGTTAACATCTCTTCAAACCTGCCTTTTGTGTACCTTGACTGCCTCACAGCAGCCTTCTAATGACACCAATTACTTTAGTTAATTGATTGAATGAAATCCTTTCTAGTCTCCCCTTCCTGGCCAGAGGCCTCGTCAGCGATGTCAGGATAGAGACTTGACTGCCAGTCTGTGAGGAAAGGAGGCTGGATCGGGACCCAGACATGAGCCCCAGTTCCAGTTTCCCTGCTGACTGTGTTCCCTTTGTCACATGGGGACCCTCAGTTTCCTCGTCTCTGAAGTGAGGGTTGTGCCAGTTTCCAGGCTCCCTGTGGCAGCAGTGTTGGAGGTCCCTGTGCGTCAGGGTGGGGGTGTGGCGGCGGGGAGTGTCCTCCAGGCCAGGACTGGGAGGGAAAGGCTGGCAGGATGAGGACAGAGAGGAGGGAAGACTGCCTTCTGATGTAAACTTTGTAGTTAGTTTTACACTGACAAAAAGCTACCTTTCCCTCTAGGGAGAGAGGGCATGTGTGTGTGTATGCACATGTGTGTGCATGTTTGCGCACGTGTCCAAGTGTGTAACTGCACACGTATGTGTGCAGGGTATGTACACATGTGTGCAGTGTATGTGTGTGTTTATGTGCATGCATGTGTGTGTGTGTTTGTATATGTGCGCGTGTGTGTAGGGGTGCTCATGAATTCCTCCTGACCATGGACAGACGAGTAGCTGGGACTGACGAGCAAGCTTTCAGGACAAACGTCATTATACTCTGAAGTCAGAGTAGAGAAGTCCCCCTGGCTGGAATTCTACCTTTCCTGGAAAAAGAAAGGAGAATACGAGGTCCTGCCTGGTGAATATGAAATGAAGTCTACGAAATCATGCAGAAGGGAGTTGTGGTTCTCCTTAGTTCCTGCAGTTTATGAGCAGGTGGCGACTTGGGCAGCCTGCCTGTGGCAGGGTCTGCAGGCCGTACCAGGTTCACGTCAGGGTGTTGTCTCTTGCTGAGCTGAAGCCTCCCTTCTCTGGCGAATGGCTGTTGACCACCTGCTTCTAGGCCCAGGAGACACCAGTGCACGCGAGAGTCCTGTTAGTGCCGCGATGGTCAGGAGAGCATCAGAGGAGCATGGCAACGGGGAACTTCAAAGACAGGTTCAGAGAAAGGGTCAAAGAAAGAAGCTGTACCTTAGGGGAGGAAGTGTGTGAGTCATTTAAATTTCTGAATTGTAGTGGAACTGAGTCTGGAAGCAGCCTGGCCCTACGGTTCCTCTTTAGTCCCCCATGGCCACCAGGGCGGCAGTGCAGGGCAGTGTCCCTGCGGGTCTGTGATGCTCAGGCGCTTCCTGTACACTTGGAGCGGCGGCTGGCCTGGGCTCCTGCGGCTGCCCTCCCGCCGCGTTGCTTGGGTGAGTTGTTCCCTGTGGGACCAAGTTTCCAGGTCAGCACAGGCTGCAATTCAGGACACGTGACCTCTGAACTCCCTTCCGGGTGCTAAGACGTCAAGAAATCTTGTGTTTGTGACCTCCGCTCCTCGCCCCACTTTTAAGTAGAAGAAGCTAATTGGAAAATTTGCTGTGAATCAACTGACCAGATTGGTTTATGCGCTTTTCTTCATCCCTCATCTGAGGCAACTCAGAGCCAGCCTCACAGAGGTAGGTGCTTATGTTCAGTTATCACCTTGATGTGAGCTGGTGTGAAAAGACACATCCCATAACTTTTGGGATGTGCTGCTCCCTCATCTCTTATATACATATAAATATTTATGTATTTTTGTATGCTTACCTATTTATTTTTTTTGGTGAGGAAGATTGGCCCTGAGCTAATGTCTGTTACCAATCTTTTTTTTCTCTTTTTCTCCCCAAAGCCCCCCAGTACATAGTTGTATATTCTAGTTGTGAGTCCCTCTGGCTGTGCTGTGTGGGACGCTGCCTCAGTGTGGCCTGATGAGCGGTGTCATGTTTGTTCCCAGAATCCGAACCCGTGAAACCCTGGGCCACTGAAGCCAAGTGTGTGAACTTAACCACTCGGCCACGGGGCTGGCCCCTATATTTTAAAATTTACAGTTCATTTCTTTCTGTCTTTCTCCACGGTGGGCATTCCATTTGTAACAGTTTATCGAGCGTCTCAACTTAGTGTAGCACAGGCATGAAATGGTTTTATTTTTCTTCACTTAATGCTTTTAAAAGCACTCTGCAACATCTTGGGCATATTCTGTACTTTCTGGCTGCGTGTGGTCATTGAGGGTTGACTCTAGCATAAGGTGTTGCTCTCAGACTCCCTGCACCTGTCTCCCGCTTCCCTCTGGCGCAGGCCTGGCCCGGCTGCTGGGGCTGAGGTGGAGGTTCCTCGGGCTCTGGTCTCCCCATGAAGAGGAATTCTGGGCCCAGCTCCTCAGGCTGCGGCACGAGGACAGACGGAGAGGCAGAGGGTGCCCCAGCCTGGGCCCCTGTGGCGTGTGTGGGGAGGGGTCAGGAGCCCTGTGGTGGTAGCTCCAGCCTTACCCCCGGCACCAAGGGCTCTTCGAGAACCCGTTGTCCAGCCCTCCTTCGCTCGGGCTGTGGCGTGGCCTCCCTGCCTGAGGGCACTTGGGCACCATCCGGCCCTGCCCTTTCTCTCATCTGTGTTTCCTCACCTGGGGCTGTACCGGCTGCAGCAGCTGTGGAGGAGGGAGGCGGGGTGAGGTGCACCTGCCGACCCGTCTCGTTTTGTCCCTTCTCGCACTCTTGTGGGAACTGCTCCCGAGAGCCTGAGTGTCTCTGCGTCATTCTCTCGTGGTTCTTCCTCCGCGTGTCTCTGGGCACGGGAGCTTCCTCCGCCTCTGTCCTTGGCGTGCGTCTCTGCCCTCCAGGCCCTGGGCTGTGCATGTGGGAGGGCCTCGGGTAGGGCGACTTTGAACGGGTGGGATCCCACCACTCACCCCGACGCTGCCCTGGGACCCCAGAGCCACTCCAGGCCGGTCCTTGTCCACTCACATTTCAGGTCAGGGCGACTTCATTCCCCAGAGGTCCTGGGGTTCTTTACTGTGCTTGCTTCTTGCAGGATTGTGTAGCTGGATTGATGAGAACCAAGCGACAGTTTAGGTTTATAGAAATCCCTGTGGAGGGGCCGGCCCGGTGGCATAGCGGTTAAGTTTGTGTGCCCTGCTTTGGCGGCCCGGGTTCACAGTTTGGATCCCGGATGCAGACCTATACCACTTGCCAGCCAGGCTGTGGCGGTGACCCACTTACAAAATGGGGGAAGATTGGCACAGATGGTAGCTCAGGGATAATTTACCTCACCCCCCCCCCCCCCCCCAAAAAAAATATCCATGTGGAGACATCTCGACCTCCTTTCCCCATCAGAAATCTGATTTGACGGGAGAATTTTGCTGGATAGCTGAACCCACTGTTATCTCTCGTCATGCTGACCGTGTCTAGGTCATTCACGTTCTGTGGTGACCAAGGGGTGAAAAGGTCAGGTGGTGGACAAGGCACAATGGCCAGTTGAAGCCCCGGTTCCGGGGGCCCAGGTGGGTGAGGGGTGGCCTGTTGGGTCTCTGAAGCCTGAGCCTCCGTTCTCGTCAGAAACAAGCCTCTTCCGCCGGGTGCGCCCCTGGCCTGCCTTTCCGCTCGACTCCAGTTCTTTCTCTTGAACTGAGGCCGCTGGGCATCAGCCAGGCAGGAGGCCTGACTGTTGAATTCCTTGTGCTTGAGACACCAAGTTTCCAGTTCCTGAATTAGAAAGAAGAAATAGTATGCCTAAAACATCATGTCGTTCTGATCTGCAGACTCCTCGCGGTGTAAATGGTTACTTGTGAGGATTGTTTCCCCTTAGACCCGTGATGGATTTCAGCCTTTGTTCTTTATGCTGCATTTCTATAATTATAACTTTCTCTGCTCTCTCATTTTCCTGATTGTCTTGCGTCTCTGCGTCTAACGGCAGCACGGAGACTGACGGGAGACGAAATGTCTTTCCATGAGTCGATTCAGGGTTCCTCCAGGATGACGTAATTATTTAATTAGTTACGTAAAAGATCCAGATTCTTCTCTTGGACCACGGTAGTAATTATTAGTGATTGCCCCTGTGGTCACAGAAGCCTCGCGTCTCCCGTCTGTCAAAGTGATTAGCAATTGCAGTTGGTCCCTTCGTCTGTAAGTGGAGAGTCGGGGTGACTGTGTTGTTTTGGCACTCGTCCCTCACAGGTGATTACAAGTGCAACTGTGGCTTCAGGGGGATGTTGGGATCTGTTGGGTTTGTGTGAAGCCTGTGGGGAGTGTCATGTGGCTCGCCCCCTCCTGCAGCTCCTGATGACTCCTGATGTCCTGGCCCAGGCCGCATCTCTGCGCTCGGCCCCCACATGTCTGTCCTCCTTCCTGGCGGCTGCATGGCGCCTCCAGTGCCTCTGACTCGCAGGTCAGGCCCGCGCTCCCCTTCCTTGGGGCCATTGGCTGCGCTCCCCTTCCTTGGCAGCCTTAACTGGCCCTTCCCTTCCCTCCTTGTGCCCCAGCCACACTCGCCTTTGTGTTCCTTGCCCACAAAACCTACCCCTTCACCTCCTCAGCTTTCAGCTTATCCTTCAGATCCAGTGAAGGGCCCTCCGCAGAGCAGCCTCTGTTGACCCTGGCCTGGCCGGTTTCCTGCTCTCTGTCACCCTGCACTGCGGCCTTGGGGCATCGTCACTGCTGTAAGAACACAGTTAATTTCTCTCCCCGCCTTCCAGGTTCCAGGAGAGCAGGGCCTTCCGACTTGCATCTCGGGGACTTAGGGGCCGCATCGTGTCAGTCGGTGCTCAGTACAGCCTCGCTGAGTGAGTCACTCATTTTCTTTACTGGGGGGCTGCACCCCTGCCGTGTGGTGGCTGCCCTCTCTGGAGTTTGGCCTGAGTCTTTCTGCTGTGTGTGCTCGGCCTCTGCCTGCACGCCCTGTGCTCTCCGTCACACGTGCCTTTGCCTCAGAGAACAAAGGATGCTGTGGAGCCTTCCTCCTGAGACTAAGAACCCTCCTGTTCTGTAAAAAAGCTTATTACAGATGCATAGTGCCTTGAAACAGAAAAGGACAAAGCCGTTTCTTTAAAATAATTTCTTAGACATTTTGAATTCATTTAATAGTACTTTCCAGAATTTCCATGTTGGTTATAGATATGTCTATTTCACTCAACTCTGAAAATGGAGGTTTCACTCACTAAAAGTGCACTATTAGTAAAAGCTGTTTGATTGCAGGGTTTTGCTATTGAAATTCTCTGCTGCTCGTGTCTGGAAGTCTCCGGTCACAGAGCGAGTGTCGTCTGCAGAGAGCAGAGCTGCGCAGCACGGCAGCGCAGGCCTCCGGGAGAGAGGAGCGGAAGCCAGGGGCACGCGAGGGGAATAATCAGGCAGCATCGGGCCTCTTTAAAAGTGGCAAAGACACACTTTTATTTCAGATTTACAAAGAACAGGAATGGTCGGCATGCAGGCCTTCGCTCTGAGACTCTTGCTTGTGAGAGTGCGGTCCTGACTTCCTCGGGATAAACACAGAACCTGTGAAAACACGTCCCGTCCAGTTTCGTTTTGCCCATATTCGGCCCTTGGTCAGAATATGTGACTACAGGTAACAGTGTTCTCAGGATTTCTTGTATTTAGATATCGAATATGGTGACTTATGCCAATTAGAAGGGAGAACGGTGGACACATTTGTTACTTTGCGTCCTAGTTTTATTTCTTGCCAACTTGAAACTGAACGTCAGTG
The DNA here is from genome assembly GCF_021613505.1 of Equus quagga. Classification (NCBI taxonomy): domain Eukaryota; kingdom Metazoa; phylum Chordata; class Mammalia; order Perissodactyla; family Equidae; genus Equus; species Equus quagga. The sequence continues at coordinate 185,932,863 of NC_060267.1, read as the reverse complement.
TGTATCCGTGAATACCCGTCTCTGAAATTACACAGTGTCAGGATTTCTAGGCACTGTGCTTTTCAGCCAGGAGCTTCTTATCTCCAGGTGTGGAGACGGATTAACTCTCTTCAAGCCAGGGTCCCCGCCGAGGCTGCGCCTTGGAATCACCGGGATATAAAACGTGGGTGGTCTCAGCCCAGAGGTTCTGATTTAACTGGTCTCGCTGTGGCCAGGCCTGGGGGCAGTTTTACAACCTCCCAGGTGGTTCCAGTGGGCAGCCAGTTAGGTTCTGGTGTGTGGAAAACCCCAGACGTTAGGAGGTAGATACCTATTGTCTCAGCAGAACTGTGGAGTTCGTGAACACAGCGGCTGTTTCTCGCGGTGATAGCCTATGTCACACTGAATCTTGAGGGTCGGAAGAGGGGAGATCTAATAAGGAGGGTCTGGATCCTGCAGTGTGTTTGAGCGTCGAGGAAGCAGGAGAGTGGCGGGGAGTCGTTCGTGCTGGGGACTTCGTGGTCCGGGCTGTCTTTAACTCTTTTCACTTTATGTTCTCTGATGACCGCAGCGCAGGCTCACTGTAGAAAAGTTGTTGAGTGCAGGAAAGACTAAAGCGCGGAGAAGAGTCTTGAATCTTAGTGCGTGTCTCAAGTTTTCACTTTCTCAAAATGACTTTAAAGCAAAAGACTAAACGTGATTCTCAACTCTGGTTATAAATTAGAACCTGCTGGGGTGCTTAGAAGTGCTGATGGCTGGGCACTGCCGGGCCCGGTTAGGATGGGACCCCCGTGTGCCCCCTCCCTGCCTCCTCTCTGTGCTTATCCAGATGTCCGTGTCTAGGTATATTCATCCAGGGCATTTTGGTGCACTGGAGGGCGAGAATCACTGGACTCAGTTGTTGCTTGACTGCCACATTGGTCTGATCAGTAAACTAAATCAGATATTCGTCTACTAATTTAATACAGTATGTAATTATTCTCTAGTTTGGGCCAAAGTGATACATAAAAATCTTGCAAGTGACAGTTCTCCTTGACGTGGTTGTGTTTTTCTTTCCTGACAGATTTCCTTCATGTTCCTTTCAATGTCATGCTTTCTCAGTGCCCTTAAAGTGTGACTTGTCTTAACTTTACAGCCAATGGATCTGTTACGTGAGATAAAGATTTCCCTTGAGCGTTAACTGACCTCACAGCTGCCCATGGCCTCCTGATGGTAAACAGAAATACTTTGGGAAGGTTCTTAACAACAGCAACAAAGAATGGACGAATAGTGTTGTGTTTCGATTAATCCGTAATGAGGACTACGCAGCTCACAGCAGGACAGTTTAGGAATTGATACAGACGTAAATGTGAAACACAGGAAGTGGGAGAGTGCCGTCACTCAGAAACATCGCATGAAACCCAGAGTGTTATCAGAACCGCGTCCGTCTGTCCGCTTGGAGGACTGAGGGGCACCTGGGGAATTAAGAGGAGCAGGATGTTCTCTTGTGGAAGGCGTCTGCCCGGCCTCCATCACTCTACGTGCACGGAAGCTGATGCTCAGGGTCCCGCGTTGGCCACAAGGTCCAGAGTTGGCAGGAGAAATCTGGGCTTCTCAGCTGCCTTCTTTGCACGTGGGGTTGTGTGGGGGACACAGAGGAATTTGGGGCTGATGTGAAGATAACTAAATTCACACCTTGTCAGGAGGCACAGACGGATTCTCTGCTCGAGTATTCCTGGGGCACTATCGGGAAGGTCTGGGGCTGGTGCCGAATCGAGTTGTCATTAGAGCTGGCGATGCTGTTGCTTTACCAGCATTAGCTCTTTTTAAGTCTTTCAATAAGGCGGTTTTACAGACGAAACTCAGAGAGGCAAACAGTTTGCCACAATTCACATTGTTAGATCGTGGTGTTCACACCCAGGTGTGTCGGACTCTGAGACCCAGGGTTCTCCCACTTGTGATACAATGTGTGTGTTACACAGACTTGTTTCTTTGAAGCAACTGAGGGGGTGGGTTTGAGTGTTTTCAAAGAGCTTCAGGACCCTTCAGAGGCCCCTAGAGGACTCCACAGAGATGCGTGTGAACTGCCCTGAGGCTATCAAGGGGGCTTAGGGATCAGGGCTGGAGGCTGAGAGCTGGGGTCGCCTGGAGTGGTCCCCAGGAGCTTGTTAGAAATGCAGACGCAGACCCACCTGGGACCGACTGAATCAGAGTGTGCATCTTAGCAGGAGTCCCAGATGGTTTGTACACCGTGAAGTGTGGGCAGCACTGCTCTGAGAGGCCCCCTGGCTTGGGTGTGGGTCCTCGTGAGTGAGGGGTAGTCCCTGCTCTCCAAGGAAGAGGTGGAAGAGGGAGGGAGTTAGGGGGAAGAGAACTGTTTCCCACCAAACGACACGTTTAGAGAGTGGACACTTGTGTGCGAGGGGTGCAGACAGTGACAGAGACCCCAACCGGTATCCCAAGGCTCAGATTTCCAAGCAGGAGACATGAGGGCTACAAATGCCCAGGTAATTTTCTTTTCTTTTTTTATTTTTTCGAGGAAGATTAGCCCTGAGCTAACTACTGCCAATTATCCTCTTTTTGCTCAGGAAGACTGGCCCTGAGCTAACATCCATGCCCATCTTCCTCTCCTTTATATGTGAGATGCCTGCCACAGCATGGTGTGCCAAGTGGTGCCATGTCCACACCCAAGATCCAAACTGGTGAACCCTGGGCCGCCGAAGCGGAACGTGCGCACTTAACCTCTGCGCCACCAGGCCGGCCCCACCCAGGTAATTTTCTCTGTGGAATGGGCTTACCACTGTGAATCTCCTGTGTCTACAACACGGGAAGATGGAGTTAAGGATGTAAGCAGTACCTTGGCCTGCAAAGGTACGTGGTGTCAGAACTGGAAGGGATTGAGGAGCCACCTGATTGAGGATTCTGAACACAACCCGTGGCTGGGCTCAGGACATTCGTGAAGTCTCTGAAAACTTGATTCAGAGCCGTCCATGTATTTACGCATAGACATGTGTGCATCCCCCTTGGCGTTTGTTGTATTTTAGAGTAGTCTGTCCTAAACCTCTGACTGAAACCACACCTTTTATGGATGAGAAACTGGCTGGTGCAAGTTCATATGAGCAGCTGGTGGCAGGGTTAATTCTGAAAGCCAGCGTTGTGCCGTTCCAACCCAGCTGGCCTGTAGGACCTGAGCTATGTATTAGCAAATGCTAAGTGGATTTTCTGTGGGATAAATCTTGCAAATCTCTGCATTTTCTGACTATTGGAAATGGTTAGGTCTTCATAGCATTGGCATGTTGTGACATAAAAGGACTTGTAGGTGAAAGCACTTCACAGCCTCTGCGTGTTGGCCAGGTGGGTGAGAAAGTGTCCGTTGCATCTGGTGCCCCATCTCTGAGGACGGCCCGGCTCCCTGAGACGGTGCTCTCCCCTCCTGGTGGCATCCAGCTGGCTTTCCTGGGTCTTCCAAGCTAATAAGTGACAGGAACTCCCTGTAGGAGCCATGTGCTGAGCTTTACAAACAGCAGTATGATCCATGTAGCGTTTAGGTCAAGCAGTGGTTCCACTATCCAGCAGTTTACTGTCTGGTTAAGTGTCGACTCCATAAATTGAAAGCACATTTGGGACGTTCTTCATTTCTAGGGATAAAGCTTTTAAAGCTGCTGCTTTGTAAAACCACAGATGGACAGCCTTTAGTTGTGGAAGTTAACTCTTTAAAGTGGTCCCTCTTTGCATCTACCAGAAAATAGCCATGTCCAGATCCTTGGGAATTGTGCCAGCATTGGGAGGACGATTGTTCAAGGAGAATACTTGGTCTTCATATCTTAGCCAGCAGCCTGTGGCTGAGGCCATCTTTTGAGGTGTGTGCTCCTATGTAGTTTAGCTCCTGAGAACCCATCTGGGAAATAATATTCTCAGATGCCTCTTATTTTGATCTCTAATTATATTTCTCGATCCTCTATCCCTTACCATTTCTCTCAAATTATATAAAACATTGCAGATGTTTAGTATCTGGCAACTCTAGGTTCCATGTTTCTGATACTAGTAGTGCAAAAATTTTTCTTGGCTGGATTACAAGTTCTGCATTAATCATAGTACTAAATTATTTCTAAATTAGATTAATTTATATAAAGTGATAAAATGTTATTGGTTTCCTACGTTATCATCTTTAGTATTCATGAAGGCACAGTTCTTTCCTCTTTTCTCCAAGGTCTTTAACAAAATTAGTCTTCGCAACCATTTTTGTGCTACTTGACTATGAATGAGCAGGACTAATGAAGCAGAAAATTAAAATTCTTCTGATGTTTTAATTTTAATACTAATCATTAATCCACTCTTCAAAGTTGTTTCCCTCATTGATAAATTCATTGCTTTAGGAAGGCGCTCTGTCTTTACAATGTTTTTCTAGCTACAGATCTTTGTTAGACTTTTGACATTCTTGCTATTTGTGTAAGCTGTCAAGGAACAAGAATTTTGGCAGCTGAAATCGACTTGACTATTGGCAGAGGCTTAATTACTTACGTTCTCACTGTGAAATTTCACAGTGAACTATAAGCATTTCGCTGCCTGTGCGCGTGGAGGTTTTCCTGAGTGGAGAACGTGGGCGTCTGAGCGTGTCTCCACCGTTGAGCAGGGTGTGCGTTTGCACGAGTGCTTGGGAGAGTGGTCATGCCGGGACATTCAGGCTTGATTTTGACGTTTTTGTGTAGAGTTTTCAGGGCTGGAAAAGCCCTCAAGAGGTTATTCAATGCGCTCAGCTGTGAGATCCCTTCTGGAAGGAGGGCTCGAGGACGGGGCGAGTGGCATCAGGACTGGCGTGTGAGAGGCGCCAGCGCATCGTGAGTGAGTCAGCAGCCCCACATTCCTCAGAGGGGGCCCTGAGGCCTGGGAATGCTAGGTGGGCCCTGGGGGGTTGCGTGGGCCTGTCACTGATGGAGAGAAGGGGGGCCCTGGGCGCGCACGGTGCCATGCGTGGTACACACCACACCACACTGTGTGCTGTGCTCACTGGAGCCTGGGGTCTCGTGCTTAAAGGGGCAGCTCCCTGTTCCCAGGCATTGGCAGGACCGTCAGTCACGTTTCCCTGCCCTGGGTCCTTAGTCCCCGGGGTAGTTTGGACACGAGATCTTGCTCCCTTTCTCCTTCTTGCCTTAAGCATTTGTTGACCTGGGTTCTGTGCTGGGGACTCAGCAGTTAACAAGGGAGCCACGGCTGCCCTCTGTGCAGAGTCCCACCTTGCCTCTCCCTGCTTTTCCTGCTCCTCCCTCCCTTCTCTCCCAAGCTCAGCAGGACCCTTGTGTGATGGTAGCTTTTCCTTTGGAAATCATTCTATCCTCACAGAAGAGTTCCAAGAACGAGAGTACAAGAACCTGCGTGCACCCCGCACCCAGTGCTGTGCAGGCCACCTTTGCCCCATCTGCCTTCTATGTGCCCACTCCTCTCTGCATGCACAGTGCACACGCACACACACGCGCGTTATTTTTTCTGAATAATTTGAGAACATGTTGCACACTGCATGGCTCTTTGCCCCTGAATTCTCGGTGTACACTTCCTAGGAATAGGGGTATCCCTTACATAGTCACAGTTCAGTCATCAACTTAAGGCAATTTAACGTTAAGACCATTTAAATTATTTTTAAGGTCCCTTATTTTTGAGTGTTTTTTCTCTTTTTTTCTGGCTGATCTCTGCAGAGAAGCAGACCTGAGAGGAGAGTGACAAACATGGAGAAAATGTTGAGGATTCGTAAACCCACCACATTCTTGGGGTTGGGCAGCTCCACCTGCAGCTGCACAGGCCCGGGTGTAGGAGGGCTCTGCGCTGGGCTGAATGCTCTGCTGTTGCGATCTTGAAATTCTTCAGTTTTTGGGAAAAAAAAAGCCCCCCATTTTCGTTTTGCCTGGGACCCGCAGGTTGTGCAGCTGGTCCTCCTTGGAGTGTTCAGGCCCAGGCTGGGCGCTGTGCGGTCTGTGACAGCGGGTCCTGCTGTCGATGAGGAGGTCGAAGCCTGGAGGGACTTCAAGTCGCTTGGTCGGGCTGCTGAGCCTGGTGGGACCAGGATTTGAGCTCAGGTCTTCCTGATCCATGTCCGATGGCCGTTGTCATGTTCTCCCAACCGCTCCCTGTCCGCACCTTGCCATGTCTGGTTATTCTGGATTTGGAATCTTCCTCTTTCTCTCTTAAGGAGCTCTGCCCTCCTTTGGTGCCACAGGCTTTCTCTCGCTCATCCTAATGGGAAGGCCATTTGGAAAACTTAGTAAGTTGATGCCTTTTGTTTCAAGGGAACTGCATGTCCATCTTAATCCTCTGCCTGATTGACCGTGTGCCACAGTGCAGGCGACTGGCTTCCTTCCTGCCCCAGCTCTGACAGTCTCCCTGCTCATCTCTGTCAGGGTCTGGTCCTGCTTTGTCCTGCATTGGAGGACTGTGTGGACCTGAGTGTCTGTCAGGTGGGCCCCTAGGCTCACTGCTCCCTGCTGACCTACGTGTCCTCAGAGACACCTCGGGGACAGGATGCCCGTGTCCTGCTTGCAGGGAGCGTACGTTCTGGTTGTCCCTGTTGCTGTGCCCCATCTGCCACTGGGGTGTCTTTAGGCAGAACAAAAAATTCATACGTCAGGACTGTTGGGAAAATAATAGAAGGAGAAAGACTGAAGAAGTGGAGAAGAGACCGTGTGAGACTGTTGATGGTGTGAGATGCTGAAGTCATGCCAAACAGCCGCTTTCTGTCTCATTGAGAAAGAGACAGAGTCTGTTTCTTGTTTCTGTAGAGGGATTTAGACGTGGTGACAGTGCTGTGCGCTGTGGCTGCTGAGAACTGTTCCCAGAGGAGTCGGTACAACCTCTTTCTGTGGTTTCTTCCAGAAAGAGGGGCGATATCTCTGCCCAGGTCACTTAAGGTCATCATTTCCCTTAAGGTCTCGTTTTGTTATTAAAATGTCCTCCCTAGACACTGCAAGAAGAGCTTTTCAGAAGAATGCACCTCCTTTTTGTCCTTCAGGGGTGTATGTCCACCTGTTCTCAAGAGAGTCTCTGGTCAGCAATGAGGCAGGTAGCCCCGAAGTTGATGGGTGGCCTTGCTGTCCGTAGGGACCTTGGACGGTGGCCTCACTGTGCACGAGGACCTCGGGCAGTGGCCTCTCTGTCTCTCTGTGCAC
>NC_060267.1:185923793-185925741 GCF_021613505.1 Equus quagga | reverse complement strand
CCTCGGGCAGTGGCCTCTCTGTCTCTCTGTGCACGAGGACCTCGGGCGGTGGCCCTGCCACGTGCGGGGACCTTGGTCCTTAGCCTGGCTTCGGCTCCAGCTGGCATGTGAGAAATGTGTCTCTGTGTCTGGCCTGAGCTTTGGTGGCTGCTGACTGTCGGGGAGCTGAGTGGCTCTCACGCCTTTTTGCTCAGAGGCCCTTCGTCTGGAGGGGGTTGTCTGTCATCTGGAACCTTCTCCTCTTTCTTCTCCTTATGGCCGTCCATGTGCTGCTTTCCTCGGGCCCATCTGCGTCCATAGTGTCCTGGGTCAGTGTGACCATCTGGGGGTTTGCGTCGTGCTGACCACGTGTGCTTCCATCTGAAGGCGCGTGATGTGCCTTGCTGCACTGACTGAGGCCCTGCGCCTGGGCAGACGGTCACTTGCCTCTGGTTGGACGTGGCGATGGCAGGCTCAGGTGAGCTGAGATGCCCTCTGTTGCGTGTCAGACACGCACATGTGTGGTTGTGTAAGCCCCAGCCCACACTTGCTGGTGTGCAGCGTTTGGGTTTGTTCTGGACTTTTCCCTCCAGCTGTCCAGCTCCTCCTCCCCGGGGAGGCGTAGAGGTCATCTCTGTCCCTGTCTGAGGGGACACGTGCCTCCCGGGGCGATGGGGGTTTGACTATGTCACTACTCAAGTTCTGAGAATGTAATTGAAGCTTCAGCCTCAGCAGACACTCGTTTTTGTGTCACTGTCCATGGTCATTAGAGGTCCCCGTGTGCCTGTCTGTCTGGTTGATCCTCCAGTTAACATTGTAATTGACACCGATCGGCCCTGGCAGTAGAGCTGATGCTGGTCTGTAAGGTCTGGGTCTGTTTATTTGTATCTGGACATGAGTTCATGAAACCCAGGTGTCTGCGAGTTCTCATATTTCCAGCCTCCACCAAAAGCTGCTCGAGTGTGAGCATGTGCACAGCTGCGGTCTCTGGGTTTCTTGCAGGCCTGTGAGGGTTGTGGGTTCGTGGATAGCTCGAGCTGGAGTGAAGCTCTGAGCCTGCAAGGATTTCATTTTGAATTATATTGACATTTTCATCAAACTGACAGTGATGTGCCTATAAATTTTTATGCTAACCTATAAAATTTAAAGTGACATAGCCAGTAAATAGTCAAGTCTTTCAAAAAAATCTTGAAATTTTTATTTTAAGGCTAAGAGTCTTGAAGGGAGCTCAGTCACTCATCAGGGAGACATCATTTCAGAGAGGCAGTCGGCATGAAGGGCGGCTCATCTCTGTCCTGTGGACATGCACAATTAAACATGATAATACACTGTTTGTTTTGAGGTTCAGATGCTAAAGATGTATAGCCATTACTGCCGGCTAATGTGTGTCAGGTTGTTAATGTGGGGGCATCCAGACTGGCTTGACCAGCGTGTGAGGCTGCGGGATGTGCTCTGTGTCCTTAGAATGCAGAGCTACGGCTCCACTGATGAATGAACAGCCGTGGAGGCAGCTGTCCGGTGAGACCCTGGTCTCCACTGTCTCCGTGTAGTTTCACAGGCCTTGGAGGGATCCCCCGGGTCTTCCTCTGCACTCACGGAAGGTTTGTAGTACACTGGGTTTGCAGTTGAAGTTCCTGGCTATGCTCTGTTGTGTGGCAGGTAATTCTAGTTGGCACCAATATGTTAAAGCACGTAGGCATGCTGTGGGGAAAGACTATAGTGTTGGGGTTGGAATGCCCAGTTTCGGGCAGTTTTGTCCCACTGTTAGTTTGTGATTGTGGAGGGTTGTGGAGGCTCGGTTCCCTCTCCTGTACAAGCAGGATGCTGCTGTGCAAGCGGGACGCTGCTGTGCAAGGGGGACGCTCCTGTGCAAGGGGGACTCTGCTGTGCAAGGGGGACGCTGCTGTGCAAGGGGGACACTGCTGTGCAAGGGGGACGCTGCTGTGCAAGGGGGACGCTCCTGTGCAAG
>NC_060267.1:185899008-185923783 GCF_021613505.1 Equus quagga | reverse complement strand
CTGTGCAAGGGGGACGCTGCTGTGCAAGGGGGACGCTCCTGTGCAAGGGGAATGCTCCTGTGCAAGGGGGACGCTGCTGTGCAAGGGGGACGCTCCTGTGCAAGGGAGACGCTCCTGTGCAAGGGGGATGCTCCTGTGAAAGGGGGACGCTGCTGTGAAAGGAGGACGCTCCTGTGAAAGGGGGACGCTGCTGTGAAAGGGGGACACTCCTGTGCAATGGGTATGCTCCTGTACGAGCAGGATGCTTGAGGGGCCTCACTGCTTCCTTGGCTGCCTGGCTGTGCCGAGTCCTGCTCCTTCGAGGACTTTGTGAAGGTGGCCAAAGCTCCACTTTGTCACTGTGACCGCTGCTGAGCACCCAGCCCGGCTGATGCTGGCAGTGCTGCGGTTCATAGGAGGGCGACTCCCTCAGTCACTGGAGGACTGGGCCGCAGGCACGTCCTGTGCTGGCTTGTTTGAACTGACTGTGATCCATACTCTTTTTAATCCCTTAAACTCCAGCTTTGCAGTGAGCACAGCTGCTTTAGTTGGCGAGTTAATGTAAACTGAGGGCAGGTGTCCAGGACCGTCCCAGATGTTGTTGACAGAGCCCAAGGTGTCTCCTGCTCTCAGGCGGCCGTGTCATCCTCGCTTGGTGCAGGCTGGTTTGCCCCTGCCTCTCCAGGGACAGCCCGGTGGGTCCAGATGGCCTGAGGTTTGACGAAGGCCTGTGCCCCGTGTCCCAGAATGGCCTGGAGGCTCGGGCTTCACAGGGTCTTGGAGGGGCCGGAACCCCGCAGTAGGTTCCCTATGTGACGGGAGCAGACATCTCGCTCGTCCTGGGACATCTCCCCGGGGCATCCTCTTGGACGTTTGCCTGCATCCGGCTCTGTGTGTTTGTGCGCGTGAGGATTCTGGCTGGGGTTTCGTGAGTTTGTATCACACAGCGGGTCTGGCTGAAGGACTCGTGGAGGGTTTGGGGCCTCCTTTGTAGGTGAGTGCACAGCGAAGTTTCCTGAACGGGTTAAGCTCTGGAAGCTCCGTGTTCTGCGAGGCTTTCAGGTGAAGCAGCTGATTGCGGGCTGTAAGTGAGGTGCTCAAGGTCCGCACCACCTTATGCGGTGAGGGGCCTGCCCTGGAGCCGGCTTTGGGGTCCAGAGCCCAGGCCTCACGCATCTGCTCTGCCAGCTCAGGGATGGCGCTCGACTGCTCCCTGCCTCAGTTTCCACATCTGAGCCTAGAGAAGGGTTGACACCTCATTCCCTCATAGGGCGTTGCAAGAGTTAAATAAGGCGTGTGCAACGATGCAGTTAAATTTAAGAAGAAAATAAAAGCACCTGGAGATACCCATTGTTAATCTTTTCATACACTTTTCTAGGCCTTTATTCTATGTTTCTATACACGTATATTTTATGTAGTTAAATCATATTGTACAGTTAGTTTATGTCCTTTTTTCACTTAGTATGTTAAACATTCTCCAGATAATTGCAGGCTCTTAAAAACATTGTTAATATACAGATGATACTCGAAAGCATGAGTGTGTATTTTGCTTAATCATTTTCTTGTTGATTTAGATTGCTGGTGTTATCGTTATAACTGAGGAAACATCCTTGTCCAAAGGTTTTTATATTTCTGATGATTTCTTTATGATATATTCTAGCAGGAATGATTATTGACTAAAACAAGTGTAAACATGTTTACGGATCTCGCTGCATCTGGCCTGATGACTTTTCACTCCGTTACAGTCGCCAGCAGCCTGGGAGGGTCCTGGGAGATGCACCTTCCCAGTGTTGCCTGCGTGCTCTGAGCAGAGGCTGGAGGGCTGGGCCGGAGGGTGTGGCTGCACCACCCAGGGGCCCACAGCAAAGCTGCTGCTTGTCCTGCTTGCTTTTGTACCACTTTGCATCATGTACAGAAAACTGTGCAGATGCTTTGAAAATTGAAGGGTAGTTTGGATGATGGCTTTGCAGGCTATTTTCTTCTTAAGTGTCTGTGTTTCTGTGCCAGAGGCACTGACAGCTTCTGGTGTTGGTGGGGATATTTTCCACCTGGAAAAATGAGGGATTCTGAAGTTAGGCCTGAAGCCTGCAGATGGTTCCCATGGCCCGAGGCGTGGAATGGCTTCACCTGGAGCCACCTTGGTTGACCCCTGGTCTAGTGCAGCTGCGCCATCTTGTCCAACTCGAGTCTGTTTCTTTACCTTTCGAATATGGGTCCTGATACATCTCCTTGCAGACTTTCTGTGAATACTAGAGAAGGAAATGTGTGGTGTTTGGTAAACGGTAACTTTCGTACTGGTTGTCTCATGAAGTGGTGTGGCTGCTGTGTTCGTGTCCAGCAGGCTTTCTTTGGACTTGGGGGTAGATATGTGTTACTTTTGCATGTATTGTGTTGGTCTTGGTTCAGAGTTACCCACCTGCTGCGGCTGAGGTGTGGGGAGAGTATGGTTCACCTCTTCAACATGAGACTTGATGAAATGATGTTACGTCAAACCTGTGATTGGAGTGGCCACTCACTCAACTTGTAGCTACTGACTACTCACTCGTCCAGGTTCTGGGGCTTGGCCCATGCCAGCTCACTTACTCTTCAGCAGTGCTCTCTCGGGGGTGGGGTGGGCACCACAGTCCCCAGACGAGGATATTTAGGCTTAGAGAGACTCCTCAGCTGGATTGTCAGATTTAACCAATAAAAATGCAGGCAATATTGTGTGGGACATACTTATGCTAGAAAATTCTCGTTTATGTGAAATTCAGATTTAACCAGGCGTCCTGTTTTATGTGGCCGCCCTACCCATAACTTACCCAAGGTCACGCACTGAGGAAGGAGAAAGCTCCGTCTGACGCTGAAGTTACTGTGTGGAGGCCCTTGAAGAACGTAGGAGCAGAGCTCAGGTGAAAGACAGGAGACGCTGTGAGTTGGGTTTGCAGTCCTTCCCTCCTCCTAAATTCTGAAGCTGAACTCAGAGACAGTTACCTCTTTCACCTGATTGGTGGAAGATGATTCCATGTTAGGGCTAATGATTAAAAGTGGAGAAAGCTAGTGAGGGTGTGTGAGACGCCTATTGGGTGCAAGTACTGGGCTAGCACTAAGTTGCTTGGTCTCAAGTGGAGGTTCTAAAGCTGGCAGTAGTTGAGGTGACCGTCAGAGGAAGGACCACTGACCCCCAGGCCTGCTGGCCTCCCTGCTGGCTGGAGACGATACTGGGGGTGGTTAGGGACCATGTGGCCGTTCGTCCAGGGCCCCGCCCGCCCTTGCGCAGGTGTGTAAGTGTTAGGACTCTTCCCAGAGGCTGCACAGCAGGGTGTTTGCCGCTGTGGAAGAGCTGGGTGTTTGGTGAGGCGGAGATGCTTTTAGGCCCTGAGAAGTTCCTGAGTGCTCCTGGGTGGTCAGGTGTGTACTCCTGGGCTGTGCCTGCTCCTTAGAAGCTCGCCCGCCTGCCCCTGGAGCCGCTGAGTGCTCGCCCCGCGGGCTTGGCTTGGCCCAGCCCTCAAAGGTGCCCCCGTGCCATTCTGATGAACTGAGGCACGGCCCATTGTTGTGGTGCTAGGCTCCCCGTCTGACCTGCACACCAGCCTTTCCAGGGAGGAGCCTGGAGATTCAGGACCCAGAGGATGAAGGCCTTGTTGGGAGGAGACACCCTGCGGGTGAGGAGGGCGAGGCGCGGCCTGCCCCCACCCGGCCCTCCCTCATGTGGGCGTCACAGGACCACTGTGGACAATCTTTGGGAGGAAAAGGAGGAGGTTTTCCAAGGCTCCTGTGGGGCCCCGTGGTCTCCATCTGTTTTCTGGACTGAGTGGGAAACAAAGGAGCTAGAAATCCATCGCTTGGCATGTGTTTTGCGTTATGGAAACATAACCGTCTTTTTGTGTAAGATTATCTGGGAGTATCACGCATGTGAATTATTTACCAGGAGTGGGAATTCGTGAGATATCTCAAATCTTGGGGTGCCACTCTGTTCAGAGTACCAGTTAGATCAGATTAGCCAGTGAATTCACTGCTTTTCTGGGTTGGTGTAAAGGATTTCAAGACTAATAATAAGAGCATAATAATGATAAAATAATACAGTTGTGATGCTAAGCATTTTATGTATATTAAATTAATTCTTACAATCACACTTTGAAGTGAGAACTGTTGTTATGCCTGTTGTACCAATAAGGAAACCAAGACACAGAGAACTTAAGTTATCTGCCCAAGGTCACACAGCTGGTTGGTGGCAGAGTCAGGATTTGAACCCAGGCAGGTGGGCTCATGAACTCGTAACTGCCGTTTTGTGCAGTTGTGTAACATGCATTTTGGATGCATTCTTGCAAGAAGCATATTCTAATTGTGTGTCCCCCCCCCCCTTGAAATTCAGATTTCTCAAGAGTATTTTAGGGTAAATCGTGGGGTTTGCGAATTGGGAAACAGGTGAATGGGACTGAGGTGGAGCTCGGCTCCTTCGAGGAGGGTGGGTTAGCGTCTGGGCTGGGTGGTCCTGTGGGGAGGGAGCAGAGGGGTCTGCACTGGCGTGAACAGCATGGGAGGTGCTGGCCACGGGAAGCAGCGGAAGAAAGAGGTGGGAGGGAGTGATTTTAGAAGGAGAACTCCGGGAGTCAGTGTGTTGATGCTTAGGATGAGAGACCTACAAGTCATACATGCAAGGCTGCCGTAAACAGCTTGTGAAGTCGGTCAGTCTCTCTATCTACTGTCTCTGTGAAGAAGTTGATTAAACATGCAGAAAATGCTTATATATACTTCAGGGGGAGTTGTACTCTTACAATATGCTGGTCCGTTCGTTAAAAACAGGCTTTTTCAGACCCATTCATCTACTTGCCTGCGGGAATGTGGCTGTTCCCTGAGAAGCAGCCCTCCCAGCGTCAGCGTTTGAGACTATAACCTCATTCATTCTCAGCTGGAGACAGTCCAGCCCTCTCTGTGACCACTGCTCTGTCTGTGTGTGGAACGAGGACGAAAACCCAGGGAAGGTTCAGCACTGTCAGTGCACGTGTGTGTCCCCACCTGCACATGACAGTGTGCAGAGCACCACGCCTGGCTTGTTTTTAATGGATTGTTTCTGCCTCAAGTGGAGTGATGTCTGGCTCCGAGCATGTGTGTGTGTCCGTGTGTGCATGTTCGTTTTCTGCATTCAGTCTGCGTCACTGCCCACCGTGGTGATCGGCGTTTCTCAGTGCCCTCTGTAGGCGAGAGGGCTTCTCTGATGGTAAAGACCTGTGCTTCCCCGGCATTCGTGTGCATGATGCCTGGTGGGCTCGAAGCGCCTCTCTGAGCGGCAGGTCTCTCACCCGGCGTAGCAGCGCCTGCGTTCCCATAAAGCGGCAGCCTGCGCAGAGGCTGCCAGCGTTCTCCTCTGCCTGTGCTTTTCACTTTGGGACAAAGTTCTATAATCATAGCTCATGGATTTATTTTCTCCACGCTTTACAGCCTGAACTGTGAAGATCCTATTATGCCATAAAAGGCAGCATGAGCCAAGTTCTTGGGGCTGCCAAGGATTTCTCTGCCTTTTTTCTTTTCCTTGTTGGAGCTGTGTGTCAGGAAAAGGCTTTGCCTTACAGAGAACTCTGCTGCTCTTGCCAATAATGTGCAGCAATATTAAATTTAATGGCAGACCTTGAAGTGTATAAAAACTTAAGTCCAGAAAAAGGTAAGAGTCATACAACTAATTTTAAGGTAAGTGTAATAGTTCTAGTGAGAGATAAGCATTTCGTATTTTATTTCATGTTTCCTTAAGTTAAAGATTCATTTGAACTCTTGGCAACATATTTGAGATATTATATTTCAGTATGAGATGAAAAGGTAACAAAGTATTTGTGATTAGACAGAAGTGTTTTTTCTTGCAAATGTGTACTTTTGTAATGGTAGAATTTGCATGCTGACAAATTGGAAGTGGATCATTGTAATAAAGGGGTCAAAACCATTTGTAATCTTAGGTTACAAGTCAAGGATTCAGACATGCTGAAAAATTTCATTTGTCTGACACTTATAAACAGTGGGTTTTAATTTAAACATTGTCAAGTCTTAGTTTGAATAATGATGGATAAAGCTATATTTTAGCTTTCTACAATAATCGGGACTGAAGAATCCCAATTTGTATCCATTAAAGATAGTCGTGAATAGTGAAAATCATTAACTTTATAAAAGGAAATGGCATAAGTATCCAGCATGGATAAAATGGAGGCAGAGTGCGTCTGGTGTCCTTAGAGCCTGTCTGTCAGCTCAGCAGCACGAGAGGAACGTCTTCAAGTGAGTTAGGAGATCAGAAATTCAAAATATACGGAGGTTTTTCTTGAATTGTAAGCAGTGTTCCTGCATGCTCAGACAGGATAAATGACAGGTAAGAAATGTCTTCTAAACTCATCTTCAGACTGAAATTCGCCCGTCACTTCAGCTTATTCCTGTGTGAGTGCTCAGCTGTGACTTTGTCACGTCAGGCTCCCTTGGAGAGCCTGTCTCGAGACCGTGGCTGGTTTGTTGTCAGCTCCCGTGTGCCGCGTCCACAGAGCCAGCATCGTGCTTGCTTTTTATTCAAAATATAAACTAGACCACGGTTGAGATTTTCTGAGGATAGCTGAGTTTTCTAAGCCTTGGAAGGAGCATTTATTCAGAAATAGAGTGGCATTTTGTCATGAGGATTGTCCATTTAGAGTTTTGTCTCTTAATGTGTTTGGGACTCCTCTGTGTGCTGACTGTGGGCATAGATTGAATTGCAGAGCACGCTGTCAGGATTGCCTCTTGTCCACTCATGGAGGCAGTGATGAAAATGACTTCTGTTACTTTCATCGCTTAAAGTGATCTTTAAGATTAGAGTTAAAATTGAGCTTTAATTCTGGAAACATTATGGAAATTTGAATGAATTTTTCCAGTGGTATAGGCTTTTAAAGTTGACACACGTAAGGAGTGTTGTTTGAAGGTAGATGTCTTTGCATGCAGATGATCTTTTTTAGAGACTTTTTTAATGAGCATACTTCATGTTTACTTAATAGATTTTCAATTATTTATTTTAATGATTTACTTTGCTGAGTGAAAAAATTCCTTTACTCCCCATCTTGGTATTAAAATCGTCTTAGTGGGTAGCAAGACTATTTTTAAGAAACCTTTCTTCTGAATTTCAAATCAGTTTTAAGTGGAACATCTTAAAATTATGTAGATCAACAGCATTTCTGAGTACGTAAAATTAAGAGATTCTGAATTCTCATGAAATCTGGGTTGCCTTATTAAACAGTAACGTTAGTAGAAGTGGTTTTAATTGATGGGAATACAAAGTTGAAAAAGACCAAAGAGAGGGACCTGAGTTTGGATGGTGCATCTTAGTCTTAAACTGTCTATTAAGTGTAAAACTCCCATCTGCTCCTACGTTTCATATTTATGTATATACTTAGGGAATTACTACTATTGTTATTATTTGCCTCATAATTTAATCTAATGTGTTAAACCGCTGAGTGAGAAGGCATCTTAGTGATTCTGGAAACAGCACTGAATACGTAGGGACTTGAGTCGCAATATAAACACAGCAGTCAGAGCACGCTGCAGGCATGAAGGGAAGTGTCTTCATAATCTTGTTATGTCTCTGAATCCAACTTCCTTTTTAGTAACAAGAGAGTACTGCTTTCCTGCTTATTTCACAAGGTTATGAGAATAGATGAAAAGGGACCACAGAAATGTAAGATGATATAGCCATGGAAATAAGAATAATGAACATTTTGTCTATTTTAGTTGAAAAGAATTTATATTTGTTCTGGAGTACAAATAAAAAGCACTTTGACCTAGAACCTAGGTACTTCCTGCTACTGATTCTCCCCTTGGCTTAGTTTAGCCTGCATGCCAGCAGTGTGCGCACCTTGTATGAATGGTTAGGGAGGGCTGCTGTCAGTGTGGGAGCAAGCCCTAGATTTCTAGAGCAGGAAGAAACCATAGCAGTTTCATTCTTTTTTAGGAAAAAAGCAGGCTGCACAATTTTCTCCAAGACAGGAGCAGACCTGTGGCTGGAATCGAGCCCTCCAACTCCAGATATTGATGGCTGCATCCACTCTGTTCAGTCACACAGATTTTCGCTTTTAGGAGATGCTAAACGTTTAGATACTTGTGACTTCCCTCTTGTTACATCATTTGAATTCTTCTTACAAGGCCATTTTTAGGGAGGGGAAAATTGAGAATTTCTGGTGGAATCCCTAACTGCTAATAATTAATAATCAAATATGTCAGATATCAAAGATGTATTGATTGCTTTATATACAAGGTGCTGGTTGGGGATCTGAAGATGAGTCAAAGCGTTGGCCTCTTTTCCAGTAACTCGTGGTCTAGTGGAAAGACATGTGACTGTGGTTGTGGTGGCACTGTGATAGAGGGCACTCCAGTGGCGCCTCAAGCAGGGGAGGTCAGCAAAGATTTCTGGAGGTGACGTTTGAACTGAGCCTTGAAGGATAAGAAGGATTATATGAGGTAGGTAAGCAAGAATCGAAGATGAAGTAGGCCAGGGCAGTGAAGAAATTTGGACATTATACAAGAAAAAAAAGCAAATGGTTTTAAGCTGGGGAGAGAGTAATCTGATTTGAATTTCAGAAAGATCTCTCTGACGACAGTTTAGAGGGATGGGCGCGAGGAGACCAGCAGGCTGTTGCGGTGAACAGGTGAGAACACGGTGGTCTCAACTGAAGTCTCTTGGCTTAGATGTTCTTTCTTAAGAAGACACTGGACTCTCAAGTCCACACGGGTGTCCTCTGCCCCTGATCGTGGCTGCCCAGAATTCACGCCCCTGCTTCCTCTGCGTACACTTTTTATCCAGTCACTGTTGCGCAGTCGGGCTCATTAGCTACAAGTAGGTATTGCCTGAGAGGATGTGGAATATTTCTCTTCTTACTAAGTTTGCGACCTCTTGTTCATTGGACAGAATTGTGCCTAGTTATGAGCATCTCTGTTCTTTTACAGAGAACAAAAATTCACCTCCCCAAGAAGCTCAGAGAACCCAACTCACCCTTTTTAGGTTGTGGACATTGGTTTGAACATTGTCGTGTTGCTTATGAATCAGTCCAAACTCCGTGTTAGAGTAGGGAGGTCGGGGCCGTTTCTTGGTGTTTAACTTTGTTTTTGTTGAAAATGGCTCTTTCCTTTTTAATGAAGAAGGCGACGCTCATGAGGGTCTGTGCTTTATTCTGCCCCACAGATCTGCTAGTCTATTTTCTTATTTGAAGTTAGGGCAAGTTCTCCATCGTTGTTCTTATTAAAAAGTGTTTGACTCTTTTCATGTACTTTCTATTCCAGATGAATTTTAGAAAGAGCTTGACTGGTCCCAGAAGTAATCCTGTTGGGATCTTTGATTGGAACTGCATCGCATTTATACGTTAACAGAGGAGAAGGACCAGCTTCGAGGCATTGGTCCCCCATCTTGGGAATGTAGCGGGAGTCACTCTGTGTTAGGCCTCTTATGTCAGGAGCTAGAGTTTTCTTCATGTGGGTCACCCACATTTGTTGTTAGGTTTATTCTTGCCGTTTTAGTTGGTATTGTGAATAGATTTGTTTTTCAGTTGACTTTTCTTACTTTTAAAGACGGTTAAACTTTAAACACAGTGGCGCAGAAGAACTGGCTCCCTCTCTTGGATGTCTCCACTCCCTTCCCAAACAGACCACTGGTTCCCTCTCTTGGATGTCTCCACTCCCTTCCCAAACAAACAGACCACTGCCACTCTTTGACTTCCTTTTTATAGGGTCTAGTGTTACTTTCATATCTCTAAATATGTACTCAGACTGCTGTTCGTTGGTTTCTCAATTTTGGATATTATCTGTCGATTTTCCTCCATGGCAGATGAACGAACTCACCTCTGCCACCTGTGCCTCTTCCAGTAGTCTGCTGGCCCGTCCCCTTTGTGACTACCAATTCACTTACACTTTTGTGTCCTGGTCTGCCAAACAGAAATACTCCGAGTGACCACTGCACTCCTTACCTGTTCTTTCTCTCATTTATCCCTCCTAACTTCTCTCACATATAATAGTTTCTCCGTTCTTTTTCTGTACTTATAATTACTCCTTCCATGTTTCGATCATAGGTTGATTTTAAAAGTTTAATATCAGTAAGCAAAGTTTATGTACTATGGCTACATAAATTTACATTATTTTGGGTATATAAAGGCTCACCAGAGCAGAGTTAATTTTAATTAAGGATTCTGCTTCAAAAGATAGTATCTGAAGAAAAGAACAGATTCTGGATGTTTCCATGCCAGATGCTGGCATCAAATTCATTAGAAAAAATTGAGTACCTAATAATAATTGTGACAACTAGCAGTGTTCACCTTAGCTCCCTAAGGCAGGGTGGTTGTCTTCATTTTTGGGATGGGGAATCTGAGGTGCAGGGAGCTACATGACTGCCCTAGGCCACACTGTCACGGGTAGAGCTGACATCCAGTCTGAACTCCTGTGAGTTTCTTGGAGGTGGTAAGATTCACAGCAGGAAGCAATTGACTGCTTCTCTGGAGAAGGTTCTCCACCAGCCGCACAAAGACCCCTGAGGGTTACCTTCCTGCTTTCTGCACAGGCTTTTCCCCAGCTGGTGGGCCTGCGTTCCCTTATAACGTGGATCCTCCCGGGTGAGAGACGGACGGGAGAGAGGGGAACAGGTGCCTAGGTTGCTGTGGGATCCGGGCAGGACTGTGAGGTGGGCCGGATCACGCCGGAGTCTAACAGCCCGCAGAGGAGTTGGGCTGGATCTAACGAAGAAGGGAGAAAATGGTAAGCTTTGCAGTGGATGGGTGACATAAAGTTGGTATTTTAGGAAAAAGCGAAGTGCCGTGAAGGAACCACAGGCGAAGATGCAGTGTGATCTACTTGAGTGAGCCCTGGTGCCTGAGGTCCTGACAGGTGTCGGGGCGTCTCTCGTCCTCCGCAGAGCAGGGTCCGACGATGCTGGAAGGGCCGGCGGGGCGGGGTCTTTGTCTGACTGGGGACCTCTTGCTTCTGCTCTTCTTTAAAACCGATGTCGGGGTTTTCTCTTTC
Organism: Equus quagga; assembly: GCF_021613505.1. Classification (NCBI taxonomy): domain Eukaryota; kingdom Metazoa; phylum Chordata; class Mammalia; order Perissodactyla; family Equidae; genus Equus; species Equus quagga. The sequence goes on along the minus strand of NC_060267.1, from coordinate 185,912,824 downwards.
CAGGGAGGGGCGGGAAGATCGAAGCAGAGGGAGTACGAGGCAGGGCTCAGGGGCCCGAGCGGGCACCAGTCCGGAGAGAGGAAGGGCGGAGACAGAAGCCGGCTCCCTTCGCACTTCTCCCTGGAGTCTGAGTTCCTCATCATTTGCCTTTTCTTTACTCCTTGTTCTAAACGTCCGAAGTTGTGCCTGAAGACGTTAAAAGTCGAGTGTACCGGTTATACTGAGCAGTAACGGAGGCCGTCGCTGCCTTTCCCGCCCCTCAGACCCGAGACCCGCGTGCACGCGAGCGCGCACGTGTCTACGCGTGTGCCCGAGGGGAGCGCGAGCCGCGGCGTTGTCAGGGATCAGCGAGGAGAGTGACAAGCACGGGCCCGCGGGCCTTTGCACCCCCCTCCCGCAGCGTGCACGCGGGCAGGCCAGGCCAGCTCCTCTCGTGGGGGCGCCCTCCGCGGGGGTGGGGTGGGGTGGGTTGTTAGGCCTAGCTTCCATTATTTTACACTTTCCTGATGCTGTGATTTTTGTATGCTTTTTAGTTAGTCGTTTCTTTTTTCAGGTTCTCGTCAGTGGTTTGAGAAACGACACGGCCAGAAAGTCAGCCGGGAAATCGGAGAGGCTGGCGTGGGGGCGTCCTGAGCAGCAGCAGACAGACTGCGGTGGGGGGATCAGGTCTCGAGCTGCGTGGTTACGGCTTAACTTCAGTCTTACTCAGGGTTGGCCGCACTCCTCGTGTGACCCTGGGGTGCGGTCCTGCTGAACCTTCGTGTGCCCTCGCTGTCTGCCCACCTGTTCCTGTGTCGCACTGACGCCTCTTTTCCCGAAGGAGAGGGGGTGCAGCGCCGGCACAGTGGGGCTCGGGGGGCGGGGCCGGCTCTCTTCTCTCGTGCGGAGGCCGATTCTCTTCTCCACGCGGTCTTCCTTTCTGTTTTTGGACTTCCCGGCCCTAGTTTTCCCATTTCCTTTGTTTTTCATAGAAAATGTGGAATATGTTTCATTTATAAAGCAGTTTTTATAATTCTTTGGCTTCTAGCTATTATTTGCTGTTTTCTGTTTTTTTTAAATTTCTTTGATCAATGCGTGTTTTTTTCCTCTTGTTTTATGGTGCTGCTTATTTATCCTGTGCCCCGTTATTCCTGTCTTCTGAACACAATGCTAAGTTTACACTCCTGCCTTCAGTTTCTCATTACTCAACACACAATTTACTTTCTTGTTCTTTTATTCATGTTGCTGGGACGCTCCCCATTCTCACATGCAGCTGTTCCCTTTTTCACTTTATCATCTTTTCTTTGTCCCCATGAGACAGGAGGGACACTGGTGCCAGGGAGAGCACTGGAGGTTGCAGCCCAGGACTTCCCCAGGGCTTTGCTAGTGGGGAGAATATGGGATGTGGAATAAAATGCATGGGGATGGTGCAGCTACGCACAATGAGACAAAGATCTGTGTTGACTGACACGAGAAGGTGCCCAAGGTGACAGTCAATGGAAAATGCTATATGCTCATTATTCTTAATGTCTAAGTGTATGTGCATAAAAAAGGTAAAGTGATCTCGTGCTTTTATGCTTGGAAATAGGAATACTGGTTATCCTTGATGATGGGATCGTGTAGGCTTTATTTTCTTCTTCATTCTTTGTACATTTGTAAGTAGCAAATATTACACGTATAAACAGAAGACAGATCGTTTGTTTAAAACTCAGGTTGTGTAAAGAACAATCTTTGAGGGGGCTCACAGCTCTGCTGCGACTAGGCCAGTGCCTTCCTAGACCTCCAGGTGGTCCCACTGCCCCCCAGGGCCTCCACCTCCCTGGGAGATAGGAGGGACTGCCGTCCCCGCCCCTCCACTGCCGTCCCCATCCCTCCTGTCCTCTGTGTTGGCCGTGTCCTGAGTCCTCTCTCTGCTCGGCCTGCTCCTCCACTGCCGTCCCCGCCCCTCCACTGCCGTCCCCACCCCTCCCGTCCTCTGTGTTGGCCGTGTCCCGAGTCCTCCCCTGCTCTGTCCGCTCCTCCACTGCTTTGCTGGTTTTCTGTCCTACCGTGGAGAACAGTGTGTTCTTTCTGAAAGGTGCCCTTTGCTCTTCCTGACGTGTCTCCTGTCTCAGGTATGACCCCTTCTGCCCCATCAGCCTGCTCGCTTGCTGTGTGGCTCTCTTCTGCAATGAATGCTAACAACCCTGGTGCTGAGTGCCGGCTGTAGTCCTGGAGGTGATGCCAGCAGCTGGGGCAGGGAAAGTGCATCTCAACATTAATCCTGGTCCATGCAGGCGTTCCTGGGTAGGCGGCTCTCTTCCTGGTGGAGATTCAGGGCTCAGGCTCCTTCTGTCTGTGCTTCTGCCATTGTCAACATGTGACTCACAAGGTGGCCCATAACTGTCCCCTTTCCAGCCAGCTGAAAGGGGCAAAGAAAATATATATTTTTTTTTGTTGAGGAAGATTCGTCCTAGGCTGACATCTATTTCCATCTTCTTCTGTTTTGTAAGTGGGATCCCACCACAGCATGGCTGTCAAGTGGAGTAGGTGCACGCTCAGGATCCAAACCTGTGAACCCAGGGCTGCTAAAGTGGAGTGTGGGAACTCAACCACTAGGCCACAAAGCCAGTCCCATTGTGCAGGAAGCGTTAAATGGTCGAGGCCTAAATTCCACTGTCCTGACGCAAGTGTGTGGCCACACCTAACTGCAAAGGACCCTGGGAACTGTAGGCTGGTGTCTTCCCTGAAGGGAGAGGAGGTGGCCTGGTGAGTACCTGTGAGCTCTAACTGTTGGACAAAAGCTCAAATCCTGGCTCTGCCCCTCGCTGTGGAGTGACTTAAAGCAAGTTCTTTAATTTATTTGAGCCTCAGTTTTCTCACTTATAAAATGAGAATAATAAGACCTTCCCCCTGCAAAGGGCTGGTATGAGACGAAATTTGAGTCATCATACATGAAAGAGCTTCGTAATTTCTGAAATGTTATACAAATACAAGGGGGAAGCTTTCCTTAACACAGATCTCACTGCTTTACATTTAAAAACAAATGTGCCTCAGTTGTGGATCAGATGCGACTTCCAAACTAAATCATGAGGGCACAACCCAGCCAGCCGCCAGTGTTGATAATAAAGCTTTATTGGAACACAGCCCTGTGCAATAGTTTATGTACTTTCTAAGGCCGCTTTACACTTCATGCAAAGTTGAGTGACTGTTGCAGAGCCCGTATGGCCTGAAAATCCTGAAACATTCACTGTCTGGCCCTTTAAGGAAAATTCTGCCAAGCTTTGGACCTGACTGCGAGTTTCAGGGTCTATGCGTGTGACGTTTAGTGCAGCGTGCAGGATGTACAGATGCTCACAGAGTCTGTCCTGAGGGGTGAGGATCTCTTTCAGAGCCCCGTAGCTCAGAAATCATGCAGTTGGAAGGCAAGTTCCGTAGGAACGGCACCTCTACAGGAGTGGATGAGCACCATGGGTGCCTTGCACCCTTTGAATGGCCAGCCAGCCAGACGTCAGGCAGCAAGTTCAGTCCCCAGTGGTCCCCTCTCTGTGCCTTCACCAGGCTCTTTCTGAACATGAGCACATGCCCCTTCTTGCCATGATGGTTGGTACAGTCATCAGACTGTTTGTGGGGCCTTAGTGTTCAGCCCATGATGGTGGGCAGATACTGAGTGAGTGGTTGCTACAGGGAGTGGAAGGCAGAGCAGAGGACAGTGGGTGAGGGGTGAGTGTTCTGTGACTGTGTTTGCTTCTGCTTGCTGTGTAGCCTGACTTCTGCCAGACTGAGGCAAAGCAGCCTGAACAATGGTGGGGCAAACTTGATAGTAACACTTTTCCTCTAATAATTGGCAAATTAGGCGTTTGTATCAGCCAGTCAGTGAAAATCCAGCATGTCGCATGTAGAGATATTAAGCTAGATGATGGAGGGGAAGTTCATGACGCTGACGTTCATTGACTGCCTTGTAGCTGGTGTGCATCGTGTGTTGTAATCGGTGCCAAGGATCGTGGGATCCCTGGAGGCCCTTGCAGCTTAGGGGGAGCAGATACAAAGGGAATGGGCACATCCCTGCTTACCTTTGAGAGAGTGGGGGGATTTTACTGGGAGATAATATTTTTATAGACATTAATATCTGGAGCAGCAGCCTCTTCAATGGGAGTAATCCAGTGGTTGAATATTTTGGCTGGCTTATTGGAAAGTGAGGGAGAGGGCAGAAGAGGAAAGAGAGAAAGAATAACAGGTTCCAGCGGTTAGTTACTGATAGAACTGGGTCAGGGTTTGCTTCTCCAAGCGTGCTTCGTTACCCACGTCCTACCAAAGGCGCTGTCTAAGCTGGTTAAGTTACGTGTCACAACAGAGGCGTTTTTGCAGCTGTGTTTAGTGCATACGATTTTGTAGTTTTCTCTTTTGTTTTCTTTTGTTTGTTTTCAGCAGTTAAATTTTAAAAGAATTAAAAAATACAAGCTGTGTACTTACTGAGAAAACCTTTGTAGAATTTAGCCGGGGACTGTTACTCCTAAGAAATTTGCAGAACAGAGAGAGTCGCATTCCACTTGGCTTCCCTGGAATCCACAGCAATGTCCGGCGTGGAGTTGGTGCCCAGTAACTGTTTATTGATAAAATATTGGGAGCTTTGCAATTGGAACCAACAATTTAATTCCCCTCTAATTATTGCAAAAAGGAGGAAGAAGTATGTAAACATGGAAGTAACAATGAGCGACAATCCAGAGTTCTTGTTGGGTATGTTTAGCTGTGGTGGATTCTCTGTTCCCTAGCCTCTTATTTTACTAGTCTCAGGCTTATGATAAAAGAGTACTGTTTTTAGATCATAGCAGTACTTCCTCTAATTCTCGTGAGTGTCCCTGTCATGGGCTTGTACAAAGCAGCAGCTTTGAGGGGCCTTTTATTGAACTGTGCAGGTGATGGGTCCCTAGCCGGGATTTGTGGGTGACAGCTCCCTGTGAATCCCCACTGATTTGGTCATTGTTGGGCTTTCCCTGTAGATTCTGCAGACCACTGAGGGGGCAGTCCTCCCCTATTCTCTATGCGGCATCATGTTTGAAAGCCACAGGCAGGCGAGTGGGGATTTGGGCTACATGGCATCTTCTGCAGAGCACGTCAGACCTTTGTTTGGTAAATTTCATATGAAATTCAATTACCTATCAAGTCACCTGGGGGAGCCACTCGTCATAAGGCACATAGGAGAAGGAAAACCGTCAGTTTATTTTCCGAGGGATTTTTTTTTTTTAAAAGGAGCATGTTGATTTTCTTTTAATAATGTAAAATCCAAATGCACAAAAGATGAGGCAAAACTCACGAGACGGATGTGGGTAGATGGGTAGAAGAATTGTTTTGGGCCGCCTCCACTCCTGCAGTGGTAGAAATGCGTGATTCAGCCAAGGCTCAGGAGCAGCTGCGGTTAGGCCGCCTGTAACACAGGATGTGAGGTACGGAGACAGTGCTGTCCCCTGTGGAAACCCGACAGTCTTCAGTGTAGTGCTGTGCACACAGTGGGGCTCCAAGGGCCATTAACTAACTAGGAAGAGTCCGACCGTAGCTGACTGGCCTTAGTGTTGGAGTTGGTCTGCTGTTGCAATTTCAATTTCAAATGCCTTCAGTTCCTGCACTGTTCTTAAGAATTTCAGAATTTGCTCTGAGAGCCAGCTTGGAGAGAAAATAGGTTGGTAAAGTGGCTGTTCACTTCCGGAAAGAATACAGTTCCCCCAAAGATGGTGTGTTCAGATGGCCATAGGTCTGTAGTTTTAGGAGAAGTCTGACTTTCAATTGTGTTCAGCCTGTTAGGCGCTGAGGACCACTATACAAAGAGGGCAGCGCCTTTCTAACCCGGTGTGGGTGCCTTCTCCAAAGATACATCCATTCCGGAAGACATCTGGCTCCCTTCATGGATATGGGTAATGAGTCTGAGGATGGAGATGCTTTCCGTGTTAAATACGTAAGAGAAATCACACAGTAGGCACCTGCTGGACCAGTGTCAGGTGAAGCAGAAGCTCCCCTGCTGATGACTGACTGATGCTGGCAGATTAGGAGTGGATGAGTACCTCGCCCATGGCAGGTTGTCAGGAGCAGTGCAGGAATATTCTGTAGTTTTGAGCTTGGGAAGGCTCCTTGTCTGTTGAGACGTCATCCCTGCTCCTGACGGACTGGGAACTTGACTTGTCCCAGTGTCCTTGACGGTCTTCAGCTCCCCTGCTTCTTGATGCTTCAGAGAAGCTGGGGAGGCTTGGTTCCCAGTGACTGAAGGGCTGTGATGGGCTCCACGTTCCCAGACGGTGGTGATGGGATAGCTAGGAGGACTATTGGGTTGTTCTTTGTGAATGTGGTGCTGCTTCTCCGACTTTGAGCTTTAACTCATGATGAGTAGAGAAGTTGGCCTTCTGGGTGATTATGTTTTCTAAGTAAGATTAACTTCTTAATTACTTCTGAAGGGGAAGCTGTGATATTGAACTGTGATTGTTTTTGGCAGGCAGCCAGGGGGAAGGAGCACAATTAACTGTGTCTCTACTTCCTTCCAAATGTGAGAAGCATCCTTCTGGGTGGGCGTGTTTAACTGCTGGATCTAGTTAGGCTGAGGGAGTGCATCAGAGATGAATGGAGATTAGCTATAGAAACAAACTTCCTTGAAAGCAGATTTTATTTTTACTAAATGAATTATTTTGTACTTTACTGGTAAAAGCTTAAAGAGTAAATAATGGGAAATGATTGGGAGTATCTTAGGTTTTTCTCAAAAGTATAGTTCCAGATTTTACAATTCAATAAATCTTTTTGAAACAATACATTGTAGGGGAGGAAAAATTCTATTTCCTACTGGGTTCTCTGGTGGGGGCCCTGTACATTGGGCTGAGAAAAAACAGAATGACAAGAAAAAAGCATACAAATTTATTTAATGCAAGTCTTACATGGCACAGGAGCCTTCATAAGGAAGTAAAGGCCTAAAGAAACAGTTATGCCTGAGGGTTTTCTACTGGGTCTGATGAAAATGGAAGAGCGTGTCTGACAGAAGGGTCTGAGCTGAGGATGGCTCTGTCTTCAGAGACGAGGATGCTCCTTATAGGAGGGTCTAAGAAGGGCCTTCTCAGAAGAGGGTGTTATGGCCGGCTTCAGGGGAGAAGCAGGGATCAGAGTTCTTCCTACCATTTCTCAAATTCCTTCAGCTTAAGATACTCAGTATGCTAGGGCGCCATATTTTGAGATGGTGTGTCCTGAACCCCGTTGATATCATTATGCAGCTACGCTGTGAGCTTAAACTCTTGCCTCCTCTAATCCTTTAGGGTGGCTCCTTTCTGACAGTGGGTGGTTTTCTCATATCCATGTGCTGATCAGTAGTCAGCGGGAGACTGGAGGGAGGGCCTCTGCGGAGCTCCAGAACCCTCTCTGTGCAGGTCTCTCCTGTGACCGTCCTGGGAACCCCAGCCGCCTCGGTCTTCCTGGGCTCCAGCTGTGTCTTCTCAACTCAGAGAGACCAGTGGGCTGTTCCAGGGCTCCTCCTTTCTGCACTAAAGTCTGGAAAATCTCTCCAGGCAGTGAGCTGGGACAGCCTATGGCTCACTTCATTTAATTCTCATCTCTCGGGAATCACTGTTCTTCACTGCCTGTGACGGGGTTCAGGACATGCTACCCTACATGTGGCACCTTGGCATGTTGAATATTTTAAGCTGAAGGAACTTGAGAACTGGCATATGCAGGAAGGACCTTCTGACCGTCCCCTGAAGCAGGTCATAAAAACTAAGAAGGAGGTTTTTCCAGCTTTATTGAGATATAATTGGCATATAGCATTGTATCAGTTTAAGGTGTACAAGGTATTGATTTGATACACGTGTATACTGCACAATGGTTATGACCATAGTGTTAGGTAACACTTCTATCATGTCACATTTTGCCATTTCTTTTTTTGTGATGAGAACATTTAAGATTTACTGTCTTTGCAACTTTCAAGTGTATAATACAGTATTGCTAACTACAGTCACCATGCTGTACACTAGGTCCTCAGAACTAACTCATCTTATAACTAGAAGTTGTACCCTTTGACCAAAATCTCCTTGTTTCTCCCACCCCTAGCCCCTGGCAACCACCACTCCACTCTCTGTTTCTTTGAGTTTGGCTTTTTTAGATTCCACATAGAAGGGGTATTATGCAGTATTTGTCTTTCTCTACTGATTTATTTCACTTTGCATAATGTCCCCAAGCTTCATCCATCTTGTCACAAATGGTAGGATGTCTTTCTTTCTTATGTCTGAATAATATCCCATTGTTTATGTATTTATATGTACTACATCTTCCTTCATCCATTCACCCATTGATGGACAGTTAGGTTGTTTCTGTATCTTGGCTATTGTGAATAATGCTGCAGTGAACATGGGAATGGAGATATCTCTTTGAGATCCTGTTTTCATTTCTTTTGGATAAATACCCAGAAGTGGAATTGCTGGATTATACTGTAGTTCTATTTTTAATTTTCTGAGGACTCTCCATACTGTTTTCCACAGTGGCTGCACCAATTGACATTCCCACCAACAGTGTATGAGGGTTCCCTTTTCTCCACATCATCTCCAACACTTATTTCTTGACTTTTTGATGATAGCTATTCTAACAGGTGTAAGGTGATATCTCGTTGTGGTTTTGATTTCCCTGATGCTTAATGACGTTGAATGTCTTTTCATGTACCTGTTAGCCATCTGTATGTCTTCTTTGGAAAATGTCTATTTGGATCCTCTGCCCATTTTTAATCAGTTTTTTTTTTTTGCTATTGAGTTGTATGTGTTCTTTATATGTTTTGGATATTAACCCCTAATCAGATAGATGGTTTGCAAATATTTTCTTCCCTTCTGTAGGTTACTTTTTCATGTTGTTGATTTTTTTTTCTTATGCACAAGCTTTTTAGTTTGATATAGTCCTATTTGTTTCTTTTTGCTTTTGTTGCTGGTACTTTAGGTGTCATATTCAAGAAATCATTGCTGGGGCCGGCCCGGTGGCGCAGCGGTTAAGTTCGCATGTTCCGCTTCTTGGTGGCCTGGGCTTTGCTGGTTCGGATCCCAGGTGCAGACATGGCACAGCTGGGCAAGCCATGCTGTGGTAGGTGTCCCATATGTAAAGTAGAGGAAGATGGGCATGGATGTTAGCTCAGCGCCAGTCTTCCTCAGCAAAAAGAGGAGGATTGGCAGTAGTTAGCTCAGAGCTAATCTTCCTCAAAAAAAAAAAAAAAGGAAGAAATCATTGCCAAGACCCATATCAAGGAGATTTTCCCCTACGTTTTCTTCTAGGAGTTTTAGTTTCAGCCCTTATGTCTAGGTCTGTAATTCATTGAGTATTCTTGGCTCCCTTGACAAATATTAGTTGTCTGTATATACAAGGGTTTATTTCTGGTCTCTTGATTCTGTTCCATTGGTCTATGTGTCTATTTTTATGCCAGTATCACACTATTTTGATTACTGTAGCTTTGTAATATAATTTGAAGTCAGGAAGTTGATGCCTCCAACTTTGTTCTTTCTCAGGATTACTTAAGCTATTCATTGTCTTTTGTGGTTTCACATGAATTTTAGGATTGTATTTTCTATCTCTGGAAAAAATGTCATTGGAATCATGATAGAGATTGCAGCGAATGTATACATGGCTTTCAGTATAATGGATGTTTTAACAGTGTTAATTCTTCTGGTCCATGAACATGGGGTGTCTTTCAATTTGTTTGCCTTCAATTTCTTTTATCAAAGTCGTGTAGTTTTCAGTGTACAGGTCTTTCACCTCCTTGGTTAAGTTTATTCCTAAGTATTTTATTGGTGTTTTGCAGGGAAAGATTGGCCCTGAGCTAACATCTGTTGCTAATCTTCCTCTTTTTTTTTTTCCCCTCCCCAAAGCCCCAGCGCATGGTTGTATATCCTTTTTGTTAGTCTTTCTAGGTCTTCTCTGTGAGCTGCTGCCACAGCATGGCTACTGACAGACGGGTGGTGTGTTCCGTGCCTGGGAACCGACCCTGGGCTGCCAAAGCAGAGAGTGCTGAACTTTAACCACTACGCCATCAGGGCAGGCGCACTATTTTATTGTTTTTGATGGGATTGATTTTTTTCTTAATTTCTTTTTTGTATGTTTTATTGTTGGTGTATAGAAATGCAACTGATTTCTGTATGTTTATTTTGTATCCTGCAACTTTGCTGAATTTGTTAATTAGTTTGAACAGTTTTTTGGTGGAGCCTTTAGGATTGTTATCTGTAAGATCATAGCCTCTGCAAACAAGACAGTTCTGCTTCTTCCTTTCTGATTTGGATGGCTTTTCTTTCTTTTTCTTGCCTGATTGCTCTGGTTAGGACTTCTAGTACTGTGTTGAATACGAGTGGTGAGACTGGGTATCCTTGTCTTGTTCTTGACCTTAGAGGAAGAGCTTTCAGCTTTTCACCATTGAGTGTGATGTCATATGTGACCTTTATTGTGTTGAAGTATGTTCCCTCTGTATCCAGTTTGTTGAGAGCTTTTATCAGGAATGGATATTGTATTTTGTCAGATGCTTTTTCTGCATCTGTTGAGATTATCATATGATTTTTATCTTTCATTTTATTAATGTATCATGTTTATTAATTTGCATATGTTGAAACATCCTTGCATCCTAGGGATAAATACTGCTTGATTGTGGTACATGATCCTTTCAATTTGCTGAATTCAGTTTGCTAATCTTTTCTTGAGAGTTTTTGCATCTATATTCAATCGTCTTTTCTTATGTTGTCCTTATCTTGCTTTGGTATGAGAGTAATGCTGGTCTTGTAAAATGAATTTGGAATTTTCCCTGAGAAGTACTTTCTGACCTTTCCCTGCAGTAGGTTGTAAAACCCTGATGTGAGAAGTGCCTGTATAACTGGAGGGAAGGAGCGTCTTTGTCTCTGAAGATGGAGGGACACAGAGAGGAACCTGGACAAACAGGCTTTGCCCAGTTTCTTGAGTTTACCACTCTTATCTCACACTCTGTCCCACCACGACTTTCCATGACTTTCCACTCTTCATCACACTGAGCAAAAGCCACTCCATTTCCTTGGGTCTTCATTTCCTTATGCGGGCTCTTGTGTTGTGTAAAACTTATATTAAATAAATTTGTATGCTTTTCTCTTGTTAACCTGCCTTTTGTTACTGAGGTCCCAGTTGAGAGCTTGGAAGGGTAGGGGAAAAAGATACTTTGATGAATTATATTAATAGATTGCCTAAAAGTGAAATATCTTTGCATTCCTGGAAAAAGCCACTTGTTAATGCAGCATTATATTTCTTATGTCTTGGTCATTCTTTATATATGATTTTTATGTCAATAAGTGAGGTTTGCCTGTAGTTTTTTTGTGTGCAATCTTTTATGATGTCAAGTTTAGGTCTAGGTATTATATCTGGTTCATAAAAGAAATCTGACAGTTTATGCTTCCTTTTCTACGCTCTGGAACAATTTAAGTAGCATAGGGATTATCTGTTCTTTGAAGGTTTGGTAGAATTTCCCTCATAAAACCGCATGAGTCTGGTGCTTCTTTATGGGGTGCAGTTTTTATCAGGAGGAATAATTTTCTCTATTTCCTCTATGAACGTTAATGTTTTAAGTTTACTATCTGTATTGGGGTCAAAATGGGGAAAATGTGTTTTTTTTTTTTTAGGAAATTATCCCTTTTATCTAGGTTTTCAAATTCATTTGGTAGATTGGTGACAGGTCATCTTGGTATTTTAACACAACCTCTGTGTCAGTATCCTTTCCCCTTTGTAGTTTCTTATTTTGTTTGTTTACACTTTCTCATTTTTTTTCCTTGAGTAGGTTCACTAGTGGGTTTTGTGTCTGTTTTGATTCCCTCCGCCCAGGAGTTTGCATTTTAAAATTTGCTTAGTAATCTTCCTCTTCTTAAATCTCTGTTCCCTCCTGCCTTCTCTGGTTTACTTGCCTTTCAGGTGGCACCTTCCCTTTGGGAGGGATCTCCTCCGTTACCACCACTCACTTCTCTTTTCTGCTCAGCTGATGTCTGAGTCTGGGTTATGCTATTTATTTTATCACTGAAATGTAAACTGAAATCTGTAGTTTTCTCTGACTCCTGGTTATGCTCTGAGTATGGGTTATGGATGGTTTTATTTGCTCTCCGTTGGTGGATGTGTCTACAGATCTGGATTCCGGCAGTTTCTATCATCTGTGAGGATTCTGAAAGTGCAAGATCGGTCCAATAAAATAAGAGATGCAAAAGAGAAATAGCAACCAAAGGGGCATATTTTAGATAGAAGGATCCTAGAAGACCTTTATCAGAAGTGACATCTGAGTGGAAGCCGATTGAAGTGAGGGAGTGAGCCCTGTAACAGCTCAAGGAAGAGTGCCCCGTGAGGAGGAGCAGCGCAGCCCTACAGCAGGGCCAGTCGGGTGCCCTGGAGGAATAAGGAGGCCAGGGCCATGGCCCTGAAGTTGAGAATGGGAAATAGTGGGACGCAGAGTCAGAGTAGCAGCCAGGGGTCAGACCACAGGATTTAGAGTTTTTTCTAAGGTAACTGGAAGCCACTGAAGAGTTTTAAGGGGGAGGTGATGGAGCCCTCTTTAGAGAGACTCCTTAGGCTCCACCACGGAAGATGGACTTACTGTAAGTTGAGAGAAACAGACTTGTTACAAGGTTGCTGCATGAGATAATGGCATGCTGGACTAGAGTGGTAACTGAGTGGTTATGAGAAGTGGTCAGATTTAGAATATGTTTTAGGGTTGACTTGAGACTTCCTGATGGGGGGTGTGCGAGAGAACCATCTGAGATAAATGAGATGATAGAGATGCCGTTTTCTGAGATGGGAGAGGCTTGATGGAAGAGGAGTTTGTGGTGGGGGAGCACGTGTGTGTCAAGAGTTCTTTGGATGTTAAGGTTGAAATGTCTGGTAGACATCTGGGTGGAGATATTGACAAGCATCTTGAATACTTGATTCTGGACCTCAGGGGAGATGTAATTGTGAAGATACACGTTTTGGAGCCATCAGCATATTTGAAATCATGGTATTTGCTAAGACCTCTAAGGACTGAGTGAAAGAAGGAGGTCGCAGACTGAGTCCTGGAGTCCTCAGGATGTATAGCTCAGGGAAAGGAGGATCACCCAGAAGAGGAAATCAAGGAGGACTCGCCCAGTATGATAATAGAAACACCAGGGAAACAGTGTCCCAAAAGCCATGGAGGAAAGAGTTTCAAGGAGAAAAGCATGAAGCTGGGTCAGACAGCACTGTAGAGGCGCGTGCACGGAGACGGAGGGGTGCCCGCCGCAGAGGCAGGTGCACGAGACAGGGTGCCTGCTGGTTTGGCAGCATGGGGTCAGGCAGGCTTGGCCTTCATGGTTTCGCTGGAAAGGTGGTGACAAATCCTGGTTGGAATGGATTGAAGAGAAAGTGGGAGGGAAAAAAGTGGAGAGAGACAACTGTTTTGAGGAATTTTCCCTAAAGATATGTAGTGACATGGGGTGGTTACTAGAGGATGTGAGTCAAGGGGTGGAATTTCTTAAGGGACTCTTTTTTGCGTAGTTGGACACTATTAGGAATGGTGTAGGACAGAGAAAAGTTGAGGATGGAGGAGAGGTGGACGGAGACTGCGTACACGTGGGAAAGGATGAAGATGGTGGGTGGAATGAGGAATTTGACCTGTTTCTCCCATTCGTGAGATCAGAAGCGAAGTGCAAGTCGAGAACGGGAAGGGCATCAGAGATGTCAGGAGGTGGTTTGTAGACGTCATTCCTGCAAACGTGTGATGGGACGCGCTGACGGGGGCAGTGAGGTCCCTTTGAAAGCAAGGCCGGACGTTTAGAGGAGCCACTTTCACGCAGGTGGGCTGGCCGAGCGCGCAGGCGCGGTGCCGGGAGAACGGGCCAACCGCGTGAGCGGGGCC
>NC_060267.1:185895241-185898998 GCF_021613505.1 Equus quagga | reverse complement strand
GCGCAGGCGCGGTGCCGGGAGAACGGGCCAACCGCGTGAGCGGGGCCGGGGGCTGAGTGTGCGCAGGCGCGGTGCCGGGAGAACGGGCCAACCGCGTGAGCGCCGCGGGGCGGGGGCAAGTGTGCAAGAGGCTGGGGACCGCGCAGGTGCGGATGGCTGCGAGGAAGGCACGTGGAGGGGAAAACCATCAGTGCTGTGGAGTTCTTGATGGGGTCAGATAACTGAGACTCCGGAGGAAGGGAGGAAAAACCGAAACCAACCAGCGGTGGGAGTCTAGGGGAGGCTCGAAGTGGAGATTTTAGGAATTTTACGGTTAAAGTCACTGTGTATTGGAGGTCCGGGAAAGGACCGCTGACGGCGGGGCTGAGACGGGGGACAAGATGACCTGACGTGAGCGGGTCCCGGAACAAACGTGCCGGACGGAGCGCTGGATGCACCGTCCAGCTCTAAGTCACTGTCACCGGGAGCGCTGTCAGGAGTAGAAGGGAGCTCAGTGCAGAAACGTGCGGAGAAGGGGCGGCGGCCCGTCTCGGGCGTGGGGGCGGTGGGCGTGAGGGGGTAGCGGGTTGAGGGGCGGCGGGCGTGAGGGGCGGCGGCCAGTCCCGTCGTGTGGGCGGCCGTCTGAAGCAGCGATGAGGCGGCCATGCCCGGAGCAGGCGTGCAAGCTGTGCGTGCGCCCGGCGCTCCGCGGCGGCGACAGCGGTCCCGAGTGCTTGGTGGGTGCGACCTCGGGAGGTGGCGCCGCCTCAGGGGGCTCGGAACGTGCGCTCAGCAGCGTCCCCGTGCGGGGCCGTCCCGCCTCCCGTGAGCACTCGGGGCCTCGGCGGCGGTGTCTCAGCCCCGCCGTCCCGCCTGCGGCCTCGGCGTGTGCGCCGGGTCCTCCCGCGGCGCGGACGCGGGTGTCGTACTCGGCCCCGGGAAGCCTGCGGCGGTGCTTTCCGGCGTGCCGGTCACGGCCGTGTGAGGGCTCCGGCGGCACGAACGGCTGACGCCCGCTGGCTTTCCGGCCGCAGCTCTCCTGGCACCCCAGGACACGCGGAGCGGGTGCCGGTCAGACACGCCGGCCTCGGCGGGCCCGGCCGTCCTCGTGCAGGTGACGGAGCGCCGCGCGCGGAGGAAGTCCAGGCGGCCAGTGGTGCGAAGGCTGAGGCACCGCTTCCTGTCTTCCGAGGTTCCTGGGGGGAGGAGAGCTCGGGGCCTGAGCGCGGGACAGGCGAGGCCAGTGGGTGCTCAGGTTTGCTTGCAGTTTGTTCCGGTCAGAACTGGCCCTTCCACCGAGCGACTCCGAGCGGAGAACTGGAGCGTCTGGTCGCCTGCGGGGGACCGCGCACGGCGGTCGGGGCTCTCGCTGACGGCTCTGCGGGCGCCGCTGGCAGGCAGCTTCCTGCTGAAGCCCGGCCGGAAGTGGAGGAGTCGGAAGGGACGCGCTTGCTGGACGTTTCCGTTTACTTGCCGAAGGACGCTAAACTCTGGAAGCTGTTCGGTTTTAAGACATTCTTGTTCTGCAGATTACAGTACTGGTCTGTGCTTTTCACTGGAAACGTTAATAACGCAGAAGTGTGTGAGATAAGGTGTGAAGGCCTCTGGGCCTGCGCTGCTCCACCCTCTGGCGGCGTTGGCGGGGGCAGGTCGTGGTCTCCCCAGCTTGGCCTGTGCGCCGCCCACGGCGCCTTCGCGGGGCCAGTCCGCGTCCTGCGCGGGCTTCCTTCTCTTCTCTCACTGTCTGGACGCGCGGACGTTCCTCTCCTTACGTGCGCGTCTGCCCCCCTGCTGAGCGCGTGCTAGTTCCAGGGTCGCACTCTGTCGGTGGGTGCTTGCGGTTCTGCTGTTACTCGTGATGCTGCAACAGACCTGCCTTTATGTGAGCTTTGTACCCTTGTGCAGCACGGGAGCTCCAAGAGTTGAAGCTGCAGGCTTGAAGAATAGGAAAATTTTGATAAATGCGGCTAAACTTCCCCAGTCTGTGAGAATGCCTATTTACCCGTGTTCTAGCCGACACTGAATGATGTCAGCCTTTTTTTTTTTTTTTTGAGGAAGATTAGCCCTGAGCTAACATCTGCTGCCAATCCTCCTCTTTTTGCTGAGGAAGACTGGCTCTGAGCTCACATCCGTGCCCATCTTCCTCCACTTTATATGTGGGACGCCTGCCACAGTGTGGCTTGACAAGCAGTGCATAGGTCCACACCCGGGATCCCAACCGGCAAACCCTAGGCCATCGAAGCAGAATGTGCACACTTAACAGCTGTGCCACCAGGCCGGCTTTGATGTCAGCCTTTTAAACACAGACAACAATGGAATATTATTGTTTCAGTTGTTTTTCGTGAGTCATTGGCATGTTGAGCGTCTTTCACGTTTATTGGTAGTTTTCTGTCTATACAGTGTTTACATCCTGTAACCACTTTTATGTTGGTTTATCTTTTCTTACTGATTTGTGGTTCATTGAATATGAGGCAAAGGCGATGTCTGTTACGTATCTTGCAAATCTGTGCACCCACTTCCGTCTAGTTTCTGGGTTTGTTCATAGTGTGTTTTGTCATTTTTTTCTGCAGTTTAAACGAAATATTCCAGTTTGGGGACTTAAGCTGATTTTAGGCTCCCAGGGAACATTTGATGGAAGAGGCCTCCCAGCCCCCGGCCGTGGCCTCCTTGTGGGTCTGCAGCGTTCTGCATGGCAGCTCCCCAGGATAACAGAGCTGCCGAGCGCTTGCTGTGGTCCTGGTAGACTGTTACCGCTTCCGCACACCATGTGGTTTCAGTAGCTGAGTGTGGATTCAGGTTCAGAAGTGCTTGGTTTGGGTTTTCCTGCTGTACTAATGGTGTGATCTTTGGTGAGTTTCGCTTTTGGAACAAGGGCTGTGCTGGTGTCTCACAGGACTGTCTGAGCCTGCTTGCTATGGCTGCTGGTCCTTCACTTGGAAGGCGCAGGAGGGCTCTGGCCCGCATGTTCCCCTGCCTGGCCCCCTGCCTCCTGCGACAGGGAGCCTTCCCGTGCGGCCCCTGTGCCTCTTTCTTGGGAACTGAAGGATGCAGAACTTCTTCCTTCCTGATGGTGATTTCTGCGTCTGTCTGTCTTACCAGACGTGCCAGGATTTTGGAACAAAGCCACTGCTCTTCAGACGGTGGGGCTGACAGGCAATTTGGTATTACCGTGTCGGATGCCCTGGGAGATCCGGGTGGATGTGAGGACTTGGCCTGTTGGGGAGCGGTCTCATTGCTCCCCTGCCCTGTCCTGGGGTGGCGTAGGAGATGGTGAGAGGGCTGCCAGCACAGGTGTTCTTGTCATTTCCTCTGAGTCCAGGGCCGTCTGCCTTGGAGTTGGCTGCACCTCCTGAGTGAGGAGGGAGGAATCTTCCTGGCTCCTTGCTGGCCCGTCTCCTTCAGATGGACACTCTCACAGGAGGCCCTGCAGAATGCTGCTGCCACGTGGGCCTGGTTGTGAGTTGGAAGAGAGCAGCCTGTCTGGGAACAGAGAAGGGCATGTGAGGAGTGAGTACATCCCTTTGTTCCAATCCAGAGAGAGGGTTGGGGTGAAAATAAGAATAAACCGAACATGGTTTAGAGTGAAATCAAATTAGGATTTCCTTTGTTAGAAACTCTTTCTTCTCTTTAAAAAAATTTTTTCCTGTATTGTGTACTTATTGGAATCAGGACTTTTAGATTTGCTGAATTCACCTCAAGTGTTTTTCAAAGGGGGAGTTAAATAGGTCTGGGTCCCTCGACCACGGAGAGAGTCTGACGAGGGCCCTGACCTAGGGGT
>NC_060267.1:185816908-185895231 GCF_021613505.1 Equus quagga | reverse complement strand
TGACGAGGGCCGTGACCTGGGGGTCGGGATAGAGAGTGACGAGGGCCCTGACCTGGGGGTCGGGATAGAGAGTGATGAGGGCTGTGACCTAAAGGTCGTCTGAAGGTCTGGCTGGGTCTGGAGGGTCCATTTTCAAGGTGGCTCACATGTGGACCTCAGGTTGTTGCTGAGTCCCCACTGTGGGCATCTCCACAGGGCTGCTGGGTAACTAGCCCAGAGTGGACTGATCCAGGGGCCAAGCTGGAGGCTGCAAGGCCCTTTCTGCACTGGCTTTGGAAACCATGTGCTCACTGTTGCAGTGCTCCGTGGACTGCCTGATTCTGTGTGAGGAGGCTGCACAAAGACTTAAAGACCAGAAGTCACAGCTGTCTAGATGGTTGGCAGGGGCTGTCCTGGAGGCTGGCCCCACAGGTGCTGTTTCAGGATTAAGTTCAGGTATATGTAACATGAAATCTAAATCACAGTGCCTTAAACAAGAGAAGAATTCATTTTCCGGCATGTGAAAATCCTGAGGGTTGGCAGTCTGGTTTGGCAAATCTGTGCCCTCCCAGGTCTTGGATTTTTTCTGTCTTTCTGCTCTACCATTGTTAGGACTTTTGTAATCACTAAGCTGTGTGATAAGAGAGAGGTATAGGGGTTTTAGGGAAAGGGCTGGGCTCCTATTTAAGGAAACCTTATGATTACAGGATGGCTGCTGCAGTTCCAGCCATCACATCTACATTCAGGTCACAGGAGAGATCAAGAAGAAAAGGGCACCTG
The DNA here is from genome assembly GCF_021613505.1 of Equus quagga. Lineage (NCBI taxonomy): Eukaryota > Metazoa > Chordata > Mammalia > Perissodactyla > Equidae > Equus > Equus quagga. The sequence goes on along the minus strand of NC_060267.1, from coordinate 185,894,472 downwards.
TTAACTGAATCTGTCCCCTGTTAAAATACCTTTCATGGAAACTCACTCATGAACTTGCACTTATGTCACATTGGCCAGAATTTAGTCACATGACCACCCATATCTGCAAAGTAGGATGGGAAATAGGCTACACTGGGCAGAGGGCTCAGGGCGTGGATGAGCAGCGACCCGTATCTGCCAGGGGTCGAGCAGATGTCATGCCCTTTGCTCCCGTGTGGATGGACTGTGTACTGCTAAACCACCTTTGTGATCAGTAACAGGCAGAAACTGCTTATGCGTGTTTCTGATCACGTGGGCTGTTGTTGTCAGGAGGACACAAAACAGGATAAAGTCAGATGTACATTTCCCTGGATGGGATGATTCTAGGGTCCCAGTGTGAGAACTGTTTCTCCAGGGGAATTTATTTTCCTTCTGTGCCCACAGAAACAAGATGCTGTGACAGAGTTTCTGGGTGTGAGTGGCTCTCCCTCTGCGTTTCCTGCTGTCGTCCAGTCAGGAGCCTGGCTCCTCGCAGTGGGCCGAGGGTGCGGTGCATTCTGCTCTGCGTTTTGTAATTGGGTTACTGATTATCATGGCTTTTTTTGTCCGTTTGCCTCAGGCCTTATCTCCCTGAACCAGAAAATAGGGATGTTTGGTGTTAGTTCTACTTTTGGTTCTGATTCCCTGCTTATTTAGACATAAATTCAGTGGCTAGAAGCATGAGGGAAAAGGCAAAGATCTGTCCTCTAGAGCGTGGAAGACAGTTATTTAGAAATAAATTGTCAGGTTAATTGCAAGGGGTAAGAGGGTTTTTGATCAGCGATTCTTAAACCATATTCCCAAAAAACAAAACCTAGTGAGCTGAACTAAGGTAAGTTAGTTAAAATTTGGCTAATGGAGGTTCCCACAAACCCCACAACACAAACTGTAGAAAAATCTAAGTTAGAGGAAGGATATTCTCATGCACTAAACAAATCTTTCTCACCTGTTTCTGTGTGAATTTAGACCCTTGACAAGCAGACGCTCGTCCTTGTTGTTCTGAAAGGATCGACGGTATTAATGGGGAGAAACCCCCGATCACAGCCGGCTGGTTTCTTTGCCGATGTTCGGCTGGGTCGGCTGCGTCCTGGTCGCTTTGTGGGTGTGGAGTTGGTGGGAGTCTTCGAAGAGCCTTCTGTGTCCCCAGGGATCCCCGTGACCACTCAGGCCCTGCCCTGCTGTCTCCTGCCCGTGTCCTGTGGCCCTGGGGATGCACTGCGCCTCTGCTGCCACAGGCCTCTTCTCGAGAGCTCTTGAGGCTGCCGTTCATGTGCGTGTTTGTCTTTCTAGAGCTGGCTCTTGGTGGAAGTTCAGAAACTCAGTGAGTCCCCTAGGCCTCTTCCCATGGAGGTGACGGTGGAGGCGGCATGGGTGAGTCTCCGGTTTCCCCCGAGTTCTGCTTCTGCTGCAGTGAAGCTCGCGGTGGTGTCTAATCCACGTAGCACCTGGCCTTGGAGGGTGGTTCAGCGTGGATACTGGACCCTCCTCACTTCTTGGTCCTGTGGCCTCGGGGAGTAGCTTGGCTTGTTTGTGCCTTGGTGTCCTTTGCAGTAACATAGGGACAAAAATAGTACCTGCTTCTAGTGGCTTAGATAATAAATGACTCTGAGCACTGTGAATAGTGCCTTATGAATACATGTTGAGCGCTCTGTAAATTTTAGCTCTTCTTCTTTATTGTCGCATTGATGTTTTCACTGTTTTTGTAACTGGAAATAATTACTCTTTGACCCATTTTTTAGTGTGCCACCCTTCAGCAGCTGGTGAGTCTTTGAATTAGTGGTTTTATTAAGGTTTTTGGCTGATCTAAATAGGATTAAATTCTGGCCTGGCGGTTAATGACTTCTCTGCCAGAAAAGCAGTTAGGGTTTTTTTGGGTTCAGTGTGAATTTTCAGTTGCCAGTATTCAGGTGCCTGAAACTTGAGTTTTGATGAGGACTTTTCCCCCTCCTCAGTTCTGACCACAAAGTGGGTCAAGCACAGTTAGGGGATACTTGGTTTTGTTACAGATAGAAATACAAGATTATGACCATGTAAGTCTAAGAGAAGATCCATAAAGACAGGTTGTAGGAAACACTGACTGGAATTCTCAAGACTTGTATTTAAAAGAAATGTGATAAATGTTAGGGCCAGTGAGCTAATCTTAGAAGGTGTCTGTTCGTCTTGTGGTTTATGTTTTAGATTGAAACATTTAGATTGAAAGTCGAGGAGCTGCAGAAAGGGGACTCCATTCCTTCTGCAGGGCCGCGCTGGTCCACGTGCCGCACCCGACTTGCTCTGCCCCTCCTTAGCCACCTAACATGTGGTTGTGTTCAGAAGAAGCGAAGGAAGCCCCAAATCTTCAGGGATCTAGAAAGACTTTGTGAAATTAGTGAAAGTATTTGCTACCAAGTGGTACCTTGTGAATTCACTGGTTATTTGCTTTGAGAGGCTGGGGAAAGGGTCTGCACTTTCAGGAGGAAACGTTGGGGGCCGAGCTGTGAGAGCAGCAGGTGTCTTCTCCCAGGCAATACCCAAGTGCAGCACTTTACATAGTGGACACTCCCTCGTGACGTAGTCTCTGGTCCTGGTGACTTAATCACACAATCGTGGAGATTCTGAACTGAGAACCTAGTAATTCATTGTGCTGGGAGGACAGAGAATGAGTTTCCCTGTCATGTTTAGAGGTCTTAGATAAAACGTGCCCTTCTGAAGAGACATTACGCCAGCAGGCAGCCTTGCACATCAGCAACAGACACCTCCCTGGGACCACAAAAGCCCTTGGTGCAGTCTTGTTCCGTTCCGACCCGTTCTCTACCCTCAGCCAGGGCAGTGTTTGTGAAGATGTTTCTCGATCGTGGGTCACTCTGCTTACAGCTCACAGCAGCCATCAGCGCCTCCCAGAGCCCTCAGGGAGTCTAGGCTGACACTGCATCCCTCGTCTCCAACCCTTATTCCTCCCACTATTTTATTATGTAGACGTCCTGGATATCGGGTCTTCCCAGGGAGCTCGAGGATGGCTGGGCTTCACAGGAGCCTGGAGCTGGGAGCACAGGCAGCCCTGGACGCCCAGCTCTGGTCTTCGTGCTCCCTGCCGCCTGCCTCCCTCTCTCCGCAGGCTGCCTTTCTCTGCTTTGGCGTGCTGGGAAATGGCCACGCCACAGGGCCGGGTTTAGTTCTCTTTCCTGCACGTGGTCAGCAGACGTGGAGACTCGTTTCTCAGGCCATGTTGCAAGTTCCTGGGAAAGTGAGTCTGATGGGCTGGAGGAGGACGGCCCGTGCTCCTTGAGCTTGGGGGAGGGTCACATGGGTGTTGGCTGTGAAAGCAGGTTGCCATTTGTCAGGATGGGAGGGTTCCAAGTGCTCCCAGATCAAAACACAGGGAACTCTCTTAGGTAGTGGAACTTTGTTCCTTGCCCCTTACTCTCTGTCTTCAGACAGACTTGGGCCTTTGTCTTTGGTGCCAAGGACTGTGATTGCCATCTACACGGTTTATTTAAGAGGTGCTTAATGCCTCTAAGAACTTACCTGTCCACCCAGGTTGTATATCTTGTGAATTTTTTAATTTAGTCATTCATCCGTTTAACAAATATTTATTAATTATCTCGATTACTTAAGGTGCTGTAATGTATGATGGAATCTAACCATATGTAGTTTAAAGTCTAGCTTATTTTTTGAGGAAACTAATGTTATATATTTAAGCTGCATTCACTTGCTTGTCCAGGGTGATAATCCCTTCATTCATTAATGTTTTCTCCCAGATCTTGTTCCAATATTATAGCAGATGGTCAAACCCTTTAATCCTTTGCCTGTACAGATGCCTTTGACTTACTCATTCTAATTATATGTAGGAGAGTAGACATTGGAAAAATAGAAATTTTCCAACAGCAATGGTCACAACATCATGAGTTTCACATTAATTAAATAACAGGAGATTTTGTGAAATCTGCGAAGCTGAGGCTTTAAGATTATGAACACGGCAGCTTGCCCAGATTGTTTCTAGCATTGAAGGAAGCGCAGAGTTCAAGACTTCACAAGTAAACATTCACGTGCAAAGGCGAAAATTAGAAAAATCACAGTCTAGGTCCAAAGTCAAGTCACAGCTGGCTGCTTTGGGAGAAGCATGTGCTTTGGTGGTGAAGTCGCTGCTCTGTGGGCCCCGAGTCAAGGCAGCAGAGTACGGCGGGATGGAGGTGTGCCTCCCTCTCCTATCAGGCTTCAGTTCAGCTCTTCATGGGAGCTGGTCCTGGTGGGAGGGGTTCTCCGTGGTTGGAGATGTGGCCTAGTGTTTCTAGCATGCAGTAATGGGGACTGTCGAACGGGGTCTGTCACGGGAGTGTTTCTTAGGGTGATAGTGGATGAAGAGTAGGAAGCCCCTGCAAGGAGACCTGTAGGTGACTGCAGGTGAAATATCTGAAACCACTTCTCCTGTAGCAAGGGAAGGAGCGTTCCTGAACTTGCATCCTTAAAATTTGATCCCTAAAGAAAGTCCCTTGGAGAGCTGTGCGTGATAACCAATGGGAATAAGCAAGGAGAAGAAGGCGTAACGCGCCAGTATATGCCGCCAGAGGCTGCTGGGGCTCAGGCGAGCTTCCCTCTCAAGCTTCAGTCAGTGGGGAGTTCTGACCATCAAGCCCCTGGGTCATCCATCGTGTCCTGTCAGTGCTCTTGGGTCAGCGAGCTTCTTGTTGGAAGGTGGCGTGTTACTAGTTTCATGAGAGCCCCCTCCAGGAGCCAGGTTGAATGCATTTGGAGGGGTGGAATGTTATCTCTGTAGTCGGGGATCCGAGAGGTCACTTGAAATCCACGGAATGAACAGGTGGAGTGGGTGAGGGGCTGTGCATTTGGTTGTGAAAATGTGCCGTTGACGTTTGCTAATTAACAGCAAAGGTGGTGTGATTGCAGGCCTGTCCTGTCCTTCTGCATGGAGAGGCGTGGGAATGGGCATGACTTCTGTCTGAGAAGAAGAATAGGGTAAGATGTGGATTGTGACAGACGCGTTTTCCACAGCAGCAAAGTGCCGGTTCAGTGTGGGCGACTTCCCTCTCTGAGGGAGAAGGTGAGACGGACCGCGAGCACGGCCCTTGTGGCCTGGCCTTTGCTCACCCAAGGGGCTTTCCTTTCCTGCATGGGGACAGGACATCGCATCTTTCTAGGACCTTGAACTCTGGCCCAGTCACATCCACACACAGCTTTTTCCTGCTCCCTTTTCATCTGACGCTGTGTCCAGGGTGGCCGAGGTCAGAGGTCCAGCCTCTGCTGGGGTGGCTGGCCCTCAGGGGGATGGACCTCCGGCTCAGGCTCCCTTGCCCTAGCGGTTTTGTTTTTCTGTGCAGTTTTTCCATTCCATTGTATTTTGCAATGTTCAGACCACACATTTAGCTCTAAAAGTCCTAGACCTGGTTAGGTTTGGGGGAGGAAGCTGCTGAGATTTATCTTGACAGTTGTTGTTGTGTGTGTGACATTTAAACTAAAGTTAGACAAATTGCATCAGTCTATCTGGTGAATGACTATTGTTCTTTTTCTAATTTTTAGGCCATCATAGACTGATAATTTTGTAGAATACAGTAAAAATGAATTAATAAAAAACCAAGACACAAAAAAAGGCAAGCTCCAAATTTTTATTAGATTTAACAGATATAAAATTAATTTGTCAGATGTTATAAAGGTATCTAAATTCTTTCAGTTTCTGTACTCATGTTGTTTTGGGCCCCACAACCAGTTTGCAGACTGCCATGGGTCCTGGGATTATACTTTGAAACATGAAATCTAATTATTTAGTTGAAATTGAAAAAGTCAGATCATACTGAGAAGCTCCCATTTGAGAAGTTTCTAGGATTGTCTGTTGATTTGAATTTGTTATATTGATATTGCTGCCTCGGGCCACTTGATTTTTTCGCAGAGCCCTGTCAGCTTAGTCCTGTTCAAGGGCCGTGTGAGCATCTGCCCAGTGGGTGACTCTTGATCAGATGGCCATTCCAGCTTCCTCGGAGTGGATGGGGTAGTGGGGACACGTGTTGTAGGCTGGCCACTGAGCTGTGAGGGAAATCAGGCCCTTCTGGCAAAGTTTTCTTTTCCTCTTCAAAAAGATGCAATGAAACGACCCGAGGGGAGTTTGCCTGGAGCTGCTTCAGCCATTGGCAGTCTGTCCGTTTAAGAAGAAACTGGGATTTTTTTTTTTCACTTTTTCTCCCCAAATCCTCCCAGCACATAGTTGTATATTCTAGTTGTAAGTCCTTCTAGTTCTGGCATGTGGGACACCACCTCAGCATGGCTTGATGAGTGGTGCCATGTCCGCGCCCAGGATCTGAACCGATGAAACCCTGGGCCGCCGCAGCCGAACGTGCGAACTTAAGCACTTGGCTCTGGGGCTGGCCCCGAAACTGGGATTTTTAATGAATTCTTGAATGCTGAATAAGCTAACTATGCTGCTAACTTTTTGACTTCTTTTTATGTGGGATAAAAAACTGTTTTTTAAATAATTTGTGGTTGGTCTTTCTCTTATTTGCAGCCCAGAGCTACTGAAGAGTTAGTAACTGAGGAGTTCAAAGCATATATTTTAATCCTCAGTCCAATTTTTAAGGAAAAGCAACAGTTGGTTAGGTACTTGAAAGTCACTTTCCACGCAGTGGCCTCTCCCGTGCATGGCTCTCTGTCAGGCGTCAGCCGGTTTCTGTGGGATTTGCTTTGCAAGCCAAGTATTTGAGGAGGAGCGCGTGTCAAAAAGCAGGGTGCACTGCAGCCGAGAAGACTGTGTGTTTGAGATCTAGGGCCTGTCTGTTGTTTGGGGTGGGATAGTTAGGATCAAGTTCGAATCCCTTGTTCTGAGAGTTGAGGGAAAGTACCCACGTGTGGGACACTCAGAGCAGGCTGTTGGGTGTAGACGAGCGAGAGCTGCTTGGAGCTCTCACTGGGGGGCTGCATGTGCTTGTTTTTCCTGGGCACTCTGCTTCCAGCCTTTAAAGTTTTCTGAAATGCCCAGATGGAGGAAGAGAGAGGCTGCAGGACTTGAGAAATACCCAGTGGTGTGGAAAGAACTATGAGCAGGTATTTTGGGAATTGGAGTGTTGGAGAGGTGGATGAAAAGGAAAAAGGAGACGGAGGCCAGGTGAGGCCACGCGAGGGTCACTGTGTTAAGCTTGTTTTACAGGTGTTGCCACGTAAGCAGCAGTAGAGCTTGGAGATCTTAGTTTTTTTAAATTATGGAATAAATGGTGCTTTAAGAGTCTGACGTTATGTGTCAGGCATTGTTCTGAGCAGTCTTTTTATTTTAACTCATTTAGTCCTGGATGAAGCCCTGTTACAGATCGGGGAAGTGAGTCCAGGGAAGTTGGTGAGTTGCCCAAGGTGCCATCGCCCACAGTCTGTGCTCTGACCATTGGACGGTTCTCTCTCCATATGGACTGTCTCAGCTGTCCAAAGAGTGGAGAGAGGATGAGCCGGGGCCAGCGTTCCACTCTGTCGTGCGAGGAGACAGACATGGTTGGCCCTGCTCCCTGCCCCTTCTTGCTGGGGTCTTTCTTTCTGTGGGTGGGGTTTGCTTTGGTTTTGGGGAAGAGCCCAGCCCCTCTTGTGCCTCGTTGGTCCTCCTTGCTCCAGCAGTCCTGCTTAAAGTGACTGGAGGTGGTTTTCGTCCACCTTGTCTCTGGAGCCCAGAGCGAGCCAGCTCTGCTCCTGGGCCGCTGTCCCACCCTGGCCCTGTTATAGGGTGGCCCCTCAGCGTTCATTTAGTCCTCGTTTCGCTACAAGAGCTCAGCAACGCCCCACTGCCCGGCTGGTACTGGTGGCCTGCCCCCTGCAGGCATGGCCATCTCAGCACTGTGAGCTTGTGGCAGGACCAGAAGGCAGTGCCACTGCTGGCCTGTGACTGGGGAGTGACGCTTGTCTCATTCAGGGCCACGGTGGACAGTGCTTACCCCTCACTTGCAGCTGGCAGTTGGTGGTGCAGTCGAGCCCTGTGCTTCTCCTCTGCCCACAGTGCAGGAGAGCCGTCCTAGCTCCCGACTCGGTTGGAGGGTGATGGCCAGCCTCTTTGATGTACCATACACCCTTCCTTTGGTCACGAACGTCCTATTTTCTCTCAGCTGTTTTGATTTTAAGAAATTAGGTTGATCTGGAAAGATACGTGAAATTATTAAAACAGTTAATTTGATATTGAAATGTAAGTTTTCCTGCAATGAGATATCACCTTACACCTGTCAGAATGACTATAATTAACAAGACAAGACATAACAAGTGTTGGAGAGGGTGTGGAGAAAGGGGGACTCCCATAATGGTGCTGGTGGGAGTGCAAACTGGTGCAGCCACTATGGAAAACAGTATGGAGATTCCTCAAAACGTTTAGAATAGATCTACCATACAGTCCAGCTGTTCCACTGTTGGGTTTTTATCCAAAGATCTTGAAAACACGAATGCATAAGGATACATGCACCCCTATGTTCATCGCAGCATTATTCGCAATAGCCAAGACTTGGAAGCAACCTAGGTGCCCATCAAGGGGTGCATGGATAAAGAAGATGTGGTATTTATACACGATGGAATGCTGCTCAGCCCTAAGAAATGATGAAATCCAGCCATTTGTGACAACATGGATGGACCTTGAGGGTATTATGCTAAGTGAAATAAGTCAGATGGAGAAAGTCAGATACAGTATGATCTCACTCATAAGTGGAAGATAAAAACGACAAACACACACATAGCAACAGAGATTGGATTGATGGTTACCAGAGGGAAAGCGGGGAGGGAGGAGGCCGAAAGGGGTGATTAGGCGCGTGTGTGTGGTGATGGACGGTAATAAGTCTTTGGGTGGTGAATGTGATGCAGTCTACACTGAATTGAAATACAATGATGTACACCTGAAATTTATATCATGTTATAAACCAATGCTACCTTAATAAAAAAAAAAGAAATGCAAGTTTTCCTGCCACCCTAGGGTGATAAGCAGTAGAGTTATAGGTCTGCTCTAGGCTTAGTTATTGATACTGTTAGAACAGCTCAAATGAATTTTGAGAAGACATGGCTTTCAGCCCATAATTCCCTAAATGTATGTTCCCCTTAAGTAAAAAAGAGTGGTGGAGTCGGGAGTGCATCAGCATGGAGCCTCTGTTACAATTTGTTCTTTGATTTTTCATCAGCTGTTCATTGAGTGCTGCAGGTACTGGGGTCATCACAGTCATAAAAACATGAACATTCTTACCCTCGTAGAACTTACATTCTAATGGGAGGGACAGACAATGAGTAAGACAAGTAAGATCATGACATGGGAAATACATAGCCTCTTAGGGAAGTTCTGCTTTTGGACTATGATGTGTTTGAGAAGTGGTCCTGAACCGTGGGAACTCTTGGTCCCTTCACCACGGGAGCCACAGACTCCTCTCCACCCTCAGGGGCGACTCTTCATGCTCCCCCACATCTCCTGCCTTCTGTCCTCTCACCCTGTCAGTAGAACTGACCACTGTGAAAAGGCAGATACTTACGAGTTCTTCACATGCAGGGAGTGGGAGAGCTGGGTCTGGAAGCATTTTTCTGGTGGCCCATTGCCGTCATTGGCAATGTTGGCAGTAGAAGTGAAAGTGATTTTTCTTTTCCACGAGGAGCTTTGATGTGTGTACCTAAGTGGGATAGGGCAGGAGGTCCGCCAAGGAATCTGGCAAGTTGGAAATGAGGTTTTTATTAACATAAAAAATCCATAGGGATTACTTCTCCAGTGTGACTGCCATGAGCATTCATGACATTGACATTATAGATCATGGGCAGACTGTCCTCTGTGGGTTACTAGTGAAAGATTCTCCTAATCCAGACGAAACCTTAAGAAAGCCTTCCTCCCTCTCTCTGTCTCCCTCTCTTTCTTTTTTCATTTTAAATAAACTGCACCAGGAATTTTATTTTATTTTGTAAGATCTTCCTTTAAGCAGAGCTCATAAAAATCTTTTGTGGTCCAGCGTTTTGAAGTGCCTTCATGGCGTGGCTTTGTAGAGACACAGTTGGGTTGACTTAGGCCTGGTCATCTCAGACTACAGAAGAGAAAGGCAGAAAATCGTATTGTGGAAACTGCATTTTGGACTGAGAGATATTTACTCCCCAACGATAAACAGCTTTACAGCCACTTTGTTCATGATTATGATGATGCCTCTAGGAGGCAGCAGATGCTCGATTCGCTCACCCTAAATAATTCCACGTTCTGGGTTAAGGCATGGTATTGGTTTAGAGAAGACATGACTTTTGTGTTGTGACAGAGACATGGGGAATGGCGTGTGGCACGTGGGCGGGACTAGGGTACCTTGTGAATACACATCAGCTGGTTTTGTGGGGTTTCCACCTGTAGCTGTTTGGTGGCTGGACTGTTTCCAAGAGCAGCTGTCTTCCACACAGTGGTGATGGTGTGCAATGGGCCTCTCCACCCATATCGCCTGGCAGCCGCGGCCGCTGGGGAGCTACTGAAAGCTGCCATGGAGGCGAGCTGGCCCGTGGCTTACCCTGGATGCCACGTTTCAGGAACAGAAGAAAGGGTCCACTGGTCAGAAACGTGATTTCAGTTAAATGAACCTTGCTGATTGTTTTCATGTCCCTGAGTGGAGTACTTAACAACAAGAGTCCTTCTGGGCACTTGTTCGCCTGGGATGGATGCGTGTAAATGCCTGGTGGTGATCATCGTTCCCTAAGTGCTGACAGATGCTTTGTGTTATTCATCAAACTTTTTCCATGGTTAGAATCACACTGTGTTCATAGCATCACAAAGATGTTTTCTGAGAGTTAAAGATGTCGGCCTTGGTTGTGGTTTTTTGTTTTTCAGATCTTGATTGTGGAGATAAACTCTGATGTTTGAATTGCCTTGTTCTGCTGGAGGAAAAGACTTTCTGATTACAGTACTCATCAGCAACTGGAGTGCTGAATCAGTTGCAGAAATTCAAAATAGCATGCAGATGGTAATTGTCCTGTGGATAGATCTTTAGGGAAGCAGCCCATGGGATGCGGGTCTATGTGGTGTTCATCCCCCAGCAGAGTGTTGTGACCCAGGGCAGGTGAGCAGGCCTCCTGGGGATGGACTTGCACTGATGCCTTGGAAATTGTTTTTTTTATTGAAAAGTTTCATGTGTAGAACACTGTAATTTGACTTCTGTATACACTACAGTGTGCTCACCACCAAAATCTGGTTTCCATCCATCGCCATACAGTTGGCCCCCTTCACCCCTTTTGTCCTCCCCACACCTGCTTTCCCTCTGGAAACCACCAGTCTGTTCTCTGTATCTGTTTTTGTTTTGTTTGTGCGTTTATTCCTATTTTTTTCTATTCCACATATAAGTGAAATCATACAGTAATTGCCTTTCTCTCTCTGACTTATTTCACTTAGACTAATACCCTCAAAGTCCATCCATGTTGTCACAAATGGCCGGGTTTCACCATTTCTTATGGCTGAGTAGTATTGTGTATATATACCACATCTTCTTTATCCATTCATCTGTCAGTGGACACTTAAGTTGCTTCCATGTCTTGACTGTTGTGAGTAATACTGCTGTGGACATAGAGGTGCATATATCTTTTCAAATTAGTGTTTTCCTGTTCTTTGGATAAATGCCCAAAAGTGGAATAGCTGGATTGTATGGTATTTCTATTTTTAGCTTTTTGAGAAATCTCCTTATTGTTTTCTATAGTAGCTGCACCAGTTTGCAATCCCACCAGCAGTGTATGAAGGTTCCCTTTTCTCCACACCCTCTCCAACACTTGTTATTTTTTGTCTTGCTAATTATAGCCATTCTGACAGGTGTGATGTGATAGCTCATTGTAGTTTTGATTTGCATTTCCCTGATGATCCGTGATGTTGAGCATCTTTTCATGTGCCTGTTGGCTATCTGTATATCTTTGGAAAACTGTCTGTTCGTATCCTCTGCCCGCTTTTTGATCTGATTTGTTTTTGTTGTTGAGATGTATGAGTTCTTTATGTATTTTGGACGTTTACTCCTTATGAGATACATGACTTGCAAATATCTTCTCCCATTCAGTGGGTTGCCTTTTCATTTTGTTGATTGTTTCCTTCACTGTGCAGAAGCTTTTTAGTTTGATGTAGTCCCATTTGTTTGTTTTTGCTTTTGTTGCCTTTGCCTGAGGAGACAGATTCATAAAAATGCTGCTAAGACCAATGTCAAAGAGCTTACTGCCTATGTTTTCTTATAGAAATTTCATAGTTTTAAGTCTTACATTCAAGTCTTTAATCCATTTTGAGTTAATTTTTGTGTGTGGTGAAGGATAATGGTCACTTTCATTCTTTTGCATGTGGCTGTCCAGTTTTCCCAGCACCATTTATTGAAGGGACTCTCCTTTCTCCATTGTATGCTCTTGGCTCCCTTGTCGAATGTTAGCTGTCCATAGATATGTGGGTTTATTTCTGGGGTCTCGATTCTGTTCCATTGATCTGTGTGTTTGTTTTTGTGCCAGTACCATGCTGTTTTGGTTATATAGCTTTGTAGTATATTTTGAAATCAGGGAGTGTGATGCCTCCAACTTTGTTCTTTTTTTCTTTGGATTCCTTTGGCTCTCTGGGATCTTTTGTTTTTCCATATAAATTTTAGAATTCTTTGTTCTATTTCTGTGAAAAATGTTATTGGAACTTTGATAGAGATTGCATTGAATTTATAGATTGGTTTACAAAATGTGGACATTTTAACAATATTAAGTGTTTCAATCCATAAGCATGGAATATTTTTCCATTTCTTTGTGTTGTCTTTGCTTTCTTTCAACATGTCTCTTAGTTTTCAGTGTACAGATCTTTCACCTCCTTGGTTAAGTTTATTCCTAGATATTTTATTCTTTTTGTTGCTATTGTAAGTGTGATTGTATTCTTAGCTTCTCTTTCTGCTAGTTTATGTGTAGAGATGCAACTCGATTTTTGTATGTTGAGTTTGTATCCTGCAACTTTACTGTATCCGTTTATTATTTCTAATATTTTTTGGTGGATTCTTTAGAGTTTTCTCTATATAGAATCATGTTGTCCACAGGTAGTGAGTTTTACTTCTTCCTTTCCAATCTGGATTCCTTTTATTTCTTTTTCTTGCCTAATTGCTCTAGCCAAAACCTCCGGTACTGTGTTGAATAGGAGTGGTGAGAGTGGGCATCCTTGTCTTTTTCCTGTTCCCAGAGGGGTGGCGTTCAGTTTTTCACTATTAAGTATGATGTTGGCTGTGGGTTTGTCATATATGGCCTTTTGTTATGTTGAGGTACTTTCCTTCCATACTCATTTTATTGAGAGTTTCATCATAAATGGATGCTCTATCTTATCAAATACTTTTTCTGCATCTATTGAGATGATCATATGATTTTTATCCTTTAATTTCTTAATGTGGTGTATTGTGTTGATTGATTTGCAGGTGTTGAACCATCCCTGCATCTCTGGAGTAAATCCCACTTGATTGTGGTGTATGATCTTTTTGACATATTGTTGTATTTGACTTGCTAATATTTTGTGAAGGATTTTTGCATCGATGTTCATCAGTGATACTGGCCTGTAATTTTCCTTTTTTGTGTTGTGCTTGTCTGGTTTTGGTATCAGGGTGATGTTGGGCTCATAAAATGAATTGTGAAGTGTTCCTTCCTCTTCAATATTTTGGACGAGTTTGAGAAGGATAGGTATTAAGTCTTCTTTGAATGTTTGGTGGAATTCACCAGGGAAGCCATCTGGTCCTGGACTTTTGTTTTTCGGTAAGTTTTTTTTTTTTTTTTTTTTTTACTTAAGATTATAATAGCTTACAACCTTGTGAAATTTCAGTTGTACATTATTGTTAGTCATGTTGTAGGTGCACCTCTTCACCCTTTGTGCCCTACCCCTACCCCCCTTTCCCCTGGTAACCACCAATCAGTTCTCTTTGTCTATATGTTTAACTTCCACCGCTGAGTGGAGTCATACAAAGTTCGTCTTTCTCTATCTGACTTATTTCACTTAACATAATACCCTCAAGGTCCATCAGTGTTGTTGTGAATGGGATGATTTTATCCTTTTTTATGGCTGAATAGTATTCCATTGTGTATATATACTGTATCTTCTTTATCCAGTCATCAGTTGATGGGCACTTAGGTTGCCTGCACGTCTTGGCTATTGTAAATAATGCTTCAATGAACCTAGGGGTGCATGGGACTTTTGGAATTGCTGCTTTCAAGTTCTTTGGATAGATAGCCAATAGTGGGATGGCTGGGTCATATGGTATTTCTATTTTTAATTTTTTGAGGAATCTCCATACTGTTTTCCATAGTGGCTGCACCAGTTTGCATTCCCACCAACAGTGTATGAGGGTTCCTTTTTCTCCACAACCTCTCCAACATTTGTCACTTTTTGTTTCGCTTGTTTTTTCCCATTCTAACAGGTGTAAGGTGATATCTTAGTGTAGTTTTGGTTTGCATTTCCCTGATGATCAGCGATGATGAGCATCTTTCATGTGCCTATTGGCCATCTGTATATCTTCTTTGGAGAAATGTCTGTTCATGTCCCCTGCCCATTTTTTGATCAGGTTGTTTGATTTTTTGTTGTTGAGCAGTGTGAGTTATTTATATATTATGGAGATTAACCCTTTGTCAGATATATAACTTGTAAATATTTTTTCCCAACTAGTGGGTGGTGTTTTTTGTTTCAAGCCTGTTTTCCCTTGCCTTGAAGAAGCTCTTTAGTCTGATGAAGTCCCATTTGTTTATTCTTTCTATTGTTTTCCTCATCTGAGGAGATATGGTGTCCAAAAAGATCCTTTTGCTACTGATGTCAGAGTGTACTGCCTGTATTCTCTTCTAGAAGACTTATTGTTTCAGGTCTAATCTTTAGGCCTTCTATCCATTTTGAATTTATTTTTATGAATGGTGAAAAAGAATGGTCAATTTTCATTCTTTTACATGTCGCTTTCTAGTTTTCCCAGCACCATTTGTTGAAGAGACTTTCTTTTCTCCATTGTAGGCCCTCAGCTCCTTTGTCAAAGATTAGCTGTCCATAGATGTGTGGTTTTATTTCTGGGCTTTCAATTCTGTTCCATTGATCTGTGCACCTGTTTTTGTACCAGTACCATGCTGTTTTGATCACTGTAGCTTTGTAGTATGCTTTGAAGTCAGGGATTGTGATGCCTGCAGCTTTTTTCTTTTTTCTCAGGATTGCTTTAGCAATTCAGGGTCTTTTGTTGCCCCATATGAATTTTAGGATTCTTTATTCTATTTCTGTAAAGAATGTCATTGGGATTCTGACTGGGATAGCGTTGAATCTGTAGATTGCTTTAGGTAGTATGGACGTTTTAACTATGTTTATTCTTCCAGTCCATGTGCCTGGAATGTCTTTCCATCTCTTTATGTCGTCATCAGTTTGTTTCAGGAAAGTCTTGTAGTTTTCATTGTGTAAGTCTTTCACTTCCTTGGTTAAATTTACCCCAAAGTATTTTATTCTTTTTGTTGCGATTGTGCATGGGATTGAGTTCTTGCGTTGTTTTTCTGTTATTTGTTGTTAGAGTATAGAAATGCTACTGATTTATGTATGTTCATTTTATACCCTGCAACTTTGCTGTAGCTGTTGATTATTTCTAATAGTTTGCCAATGGATTCTCTGGGGTTTTCTATATATAAGATCATGTCATCTGCAAACAGTGAGACTTGCACTTCTTCATTGCCTATTTGGATTCCTTTTATTTCTTTTTCTTGCCAAATTGCTCTGGGCAAAACCTCCAGTACTATGTTGAATAAGAGTGGTGAGAGCGGTCACCCTTGTCTTGTTCCTGTTCTCAGAGGGATGGCTTTCAGTTTTTGCCCATCGAGTATGATGTTGGCTGTGGGTTTGTCATATATGGCCTTTATTATGTTGAGGTAGTTTCCTTCTATACCCATTTTATTGAGTGTTTTTATCATAAATGGATGTTGGATCTTGTCGAATGCTTTCTCTGCATCTATTGAGATGATTATGTGGTTTTTGTTTCTCATTTTGTTAATGTAGTGTATCACATTGATTGACTTGCAGATGTTGGACCGTCCCTGTGTCCCTGGTATAAATCCCACAAGATCATGGTACATGATCTTTTTAATGTGTTGCTGTATTCGGTTTGCCAAAATTTTGTTGAAGATTTTTGCATCTGTGTTCATCAGTGATATTGGCCTGTAGTTTTCCTTCTTTGTGTTGTCCTTGTCAGGTTTTGGGATCAGGATGATGTTGGCTTCATAAAATATGTTAGGGAGTGCTCCATCTTCCCCAATTTTCTGAAATAGTTTGAGAAGGATAGGTATTAAATCTTCTTTGAATGTTTGGTAGAATTCTCCAGAGAAGCCATATGGTCCTGGACTTTTATTTTGGGGGAGGTTTTTGATTACTGTTTCAATTTCTTTACTTGTGATTGGTCTATTCAGATTCTCTATTTCTTCCTGCTTCTGTTTTGGGAGGTTGTAAGAGACTAAGAATTTATCCATTTCTTCTAGGTTGTCCAATTTGTTGGTGTATAGTTTTTCATAGCATTCTCTTATGATCTTTTGTATTCCTGTGGTATCCGTTGTGATTTCTCCTCTCTCATTTCTAATTTTATTTATTTCAATCTTCTCTCTTTTTTTCTTAGTGAATTTGGCTAAGGGTTTGTCAGTTTTTTTTTATTTTTTCAAAGAACCAACTCTTTGTTTCATTGATCCCTTTCTACTGTGTTTTTTGTTTCAATTTCATTTATTTCTGCTCTAATTTTTATTATTTCCCTCGTTCTACTGACTTTGGGCTTTGTTTGTTCTTCTTTTTCTAATTCTGTTAGGTGTCATTTGAGATTGCTTATCTGAGATTTTTCTTGTTTATTGAGGTGAGCCTGTATTGCAATGAATTTCCCTCTTAGGACTGCTTTTGCTGCATCCCAAATGAGTTGGTATGGTGTGTTTTCATTTTCATTTGTCTCCAGATAATATTTGATTTCTTCTTTAATTTCTTCAGTAATACTTGTTTGTTCAGAAGCATGGTGTTTAGTCCCCACATTTTTGCTCCTTTCCCAGCTTTATTCTTGTAGTTGATTTCTAGTTTCATAGCATTATGATCAGAAAATATGCTTGCTGTTATTTCAACCCTCTTGAATTTGTTGAGGCTTGCTTTGTTTCCCAAGATATGGTCTATCCTTGAGAATGTTGCATGCGCAGTTGAGAAGAATGTGTAACCTACTGTTTTTGGATGGAGTGTTCTATATATATCTGTTAAGTCCATCTGGTCTAATTTTTCATTTAATTCTATAATTTCCTTGTTGACTTTCTGTCTGGATGATCTATCCATTGGTGTTAATGGGGGTTGAGGTCCCCTACTATTATTGTATTGTTGTTTATGTCTCCTTTTAGTTTTGTTAATAGTTGGTTTACATATTTTGGTGTGCCTGTATTGGGTACGTACATATTTATAAGTGTTATGTCTTCTTGGTGGAGTGTCCCTTTTATCATTATAAACTGCCCCTCTTTGTCTCTCTTTGTCTGTTTTGCTTTGAAGTCTACTTTGTCTGATAGAAATATGGCGACACCTGCTTTCTTATGTTCATTATTAGCTTGGAGTATCATCTTCCATCCCTTCCCTCTGAGTCTGTGTTTGTCTTTGGGGCTGAGGTGTGTTTCCTGGAGGCAGCATATTGTTGGGTCTTGTTCTTTAATCCATCCTGCCACTCTATGTCTTTTGATTGGCGAGTTCAATCCATTTACTTTTAGAGTAATTATTGAAATGTGGGGGCCTAACGCTGCCATTTTATCGCTTATTTTCCAGTTCTCTTGCATTTCCTTTGTTTCTCGTCCCATGATTTTTGGACTACCAATTCAGGTAGATAGATTTCTATATTGGCTTTCTTCTTATTTGTAATTTGTGTCTTTATTCTTGTTATTTGTTTAGTGGTTACCGTGTGGTTTGTATAAAACATCTCATAGATGAGATAGTCCATTTTCTGGTAGCCTCTTATTTCCTTAGATTAAGCCATTCCATCCCTCTCCTCTTCCCCTTCTAGGTTGTTATTGTCAGATTTTTTCTTCTCTTCCTTCTTGTGTTGTGAGTTTGTGGTTAAAATGACAAGATTATATTTATTCTTGGTGTTTCCCTTCCTTTTATCTTTAATGTTATACTTAGCCTTTGCTAACCTGTTCTGATGGAGAGCTACAACTTTCTAATTTTGTCTTTCTACTTATCTCCTTAGCTCTGGGTTTTGTAACCCCTTTCCTTTTTTTGACTTTTCAGGTATGAGGGTCTTCCTGAGCATTTCTTGTATGGGAGGTCTTGTGGCAATGAACTCCCTTAACTTTTGTTTATCTGGGAAAGTTTTTATTTCTCCATCACATTTGAAGGATATTTTTGCTGGATAGAGTATTCTTGGCTGCAAGTTTTTGTCCTTCAGAGTTTTGAATATATCATTCCACTCTTTTCTAGCCTGTAAGGTATCTGCTGAGAAATCTGCTGACAGCCTTATGGGGATTCCTTTGTAGGTTATTTTCTTCTGCCTTGCTGCCTTTAGTATTTTCTCTTTGTCATTGACTTTTGCAAGCTTCACTACTATGTGCCTTGGGGTTGGTCTTTTTACATTGATAAAGTTTGGAGGTCTATTAGCATTTGTGACATGGAGTTCCATCTCTCTCCCCAGGTTTGGGAAGTTCTCAGCCATTATTTATTTGAACAGACTTTCTGGCCCCCTTCTCCTTCTCTTCTCCCCCTGTGGTACCTATAATCCTAATGTTGCATTTGCTAATTGAGTCAGATATTTCTCAGAGAGTTTCTTCATTTCTTTTTAGTCTTAGTTCTCTCTCCTCTTCTATCTGCAGCATTTCTATATTCCTATCCTCCAAATTGCTAATTCTGTCCTCCATATTATCGAGCCTACTGTTCAGAGAGTCCAGATTTTTCTTAGTCTCCTCCATTGTGTTCTTCATCTCCAACATTTATGTTTGGTTCTTCTTTATAGTATCAAGGTCTTTTGTGACATAGCTCCTGAACTCATTGAGTTTTCTATCTGTATTCTCTTTTAACTCATTGAGTTTTGTAATCATGGCTATTTTGAATTCATTGTCATTTAGGTTATAGATTTCAGTGTCTTTGGGATTGTTTTCTGGATACTTGTCATTTTTCTTCTGTTCTGAAGATTTAATATATTTTTTCATACTGCTTGATGGCATGGATTTGTGCTGCCTCATAGAGAGAGAGTTTAGTTACTGCTTCCACTTGCTTCTACTGGAGTGGCGGGGGGAGCAGCAGTGTAATCTGCACTGACCAGGATCCCTGTCAGCTGTTGCTGACTGGACCTGGGCTCCTCCTTGTGGTCACAGTGGCCCTGTGGGGTCTCTCGTCAGCTGTGGGGACAGTTGCAAGGGGGCCTCAGGTTGCTGGTGCCTACTGTCACAGACCACCTAGACGCGCTCCCTCCTTAGGGTCTGCAGCGGTGTTATGGACTTTCACAGTGGCTGGGAGCAGGTTCAGCTAGACTCACAGCTCTGCCACCATCAGGGCCCGCAAGATCTCACTTGTCCGCTGTGGCCCACAGCAGAGCTATGGGTATCTACTGCAGTCTGTGGTTAGCTCACCCATCTGTACTACTTCTGCCTCAGGGCCTTCCAGTCTTGTGATTGCCACTAATGCTGGGCAGAGGCTTTCCCTGTGGCTGCTGTGGGACTGTGAATTTTCCCCCTGGAACACGGAGCAGGCTCACTGGGGCTCCAACTTGCCACCACCCAGTCACATGGTCTCTCAGGGTCTCCCTTCCCCCCTCTGGGCCACAGCAGGAGTTTGTGAGTCAGAGGTGGCTGGCAGGTTGCTGTGCTGCCTGGGATCCTTCTGCCCCAGGGCCTCCTGATGTTCTGAATGCTGGGCGGGGCCTCTCTGCTAATGCCGAGTAGAGGCTTTCCCTGTGGCTGCTGTGGGACTGTGGATGTTCTCCCTGGACCACAGAGCAGGCTTGCTGGGGCTCCAACTTGCCACTGCCCGCTCACATGGACTCACTAAGTCTGCCTTGCCCCCTTGGGGCCACAGCAGGAGTTTGTGCGTCAGAGGTGGCTGGCGGGTTGCTGCGGCGCCTGGGATCCTCCTGCCCCAGGGCCTCCTAGCCTACTGAATGCTGGGCAGGGCCTCTCTGCTAATGCTGAGTAGAGGCTTTCCCTGTGGCTGCTGTGGGGCCGTGGATTTTCCCACTGGGTTAAGGGGCAATCACAGGGGGCTTAGGTAGGGCTGTAGTCACCTGTTTCCACCGTCACTCTGCAGATGCTCACACATGACCGCCCTTGGTGCCGTAGAGATACTATGAGCATGTCTGCTGGTAGAAAGTCACTTGCAGGTAGTAGGCTGTCTGGGGTTCAGAGAGTTTTCACCTATGTCCACCTCTTCCCAGGGGGACGTCCGTCCACCTTCCTATGTATAGCAGCACGGGTCTCTCAGGTGTCCTGAGATGCTGTGTGGATATCCTTTGTTGACTGGTGAATGTCCAATTAGTTTGTAGTTTGAAGGGGGAGAAACAAAGAAAACTGCTCACTCCACCATGTTGCTGGCATCACTCTTCCTTTTTGGTAAGTTTTTGATTACTGTTTTGATCTCCTTACTAATGATTGGTCTATTCAGATTTTCTGTTTCTTCATGATTTAGTCTTGGTAGGTTCTATGATTTTAAGAGTTAATCTGTTTCTTCTAGGTTGTCCAGTTTATTGGCATATAGCCGTTCATAGTAGTCTCTTAGAATCCTTTGTGTTTATTTTTTCTAAAGATTGGCATCTGAGCTAACATCTGTTGCCAATCTTTTTTTTTTCTGCTTTTATTTTCTCCCCAAATGCCCCAGTACATAGTGGTATATTCTAGTTGTAGGTCCCCCTGGTTGTGCTATGCAGGATGCCGCCTCAACATGGCCTGATGAGCATTGCTGTGTCTGTGCCCAGGATCCAAACCAGTGAAACCCTGGGCTGCCGAAGTGGAGCACACAAACTCGACCACTCGGCCAAGGGGCTGGCCCTTCCTTTATATTTCTGTAGTATCCATTGTAACTTCTCTTTCATTTCTGATTTTATTTGAACCTTGTCTCTTTTTTTCATAGTGAGTTTAGCTAAAGATTTGTGACTTTTATTTATCTTTTCAAAGAACCAGCTCTTCATTTCATTGATCTATTCTATTGTCCTTTTAGTCTCTACTTCATTTATTTCTACTCTGATTTTTATTTCCTTCCTTCTGCTGACTTTGGGCTTCGCTTGTTCTTCTTTTTCCAGATCCTTTAGGTGCACTGTTAGATTGTCTATTTGGGATTTTTCTTGTTTGTTGAGGTAGGCCCGAATTGCTATGAACTTCCCTCTTAGAACTGCTTTTGCTGTGTCCCATAAATTTTGGCATGTCGTAATTTCTTTTTCTTTTGTCTCCAGGTATTTTTTGATTCTTCATTGATCCAGTGGTTATTCAGTAGCTTGTTATTTAGTCTTTATGTGTTTGTGAGTTTTCTAGCTTTCTTCTTGTAGTTGATTTCTGGTTTTACACCATCATGGTCAGAAAAGACGTTGGTTCCTTGCTGCTGCCTGGGTAACTACAGTCGTTGGCTTTGCCACTGGGGGCTCCGGATGGCAACGCCTTGCTACGTCTGGGGTCGCCTGGTTCACAGGCACCAGTACCGTGGTGGGGGCAGAGGAAAGGTGTGATGGAGCCATGTTTGTGTGCCATGGTTGTGGATAGGAGGACCAGGGTTACGGGCCCTGCTGCCGCTGTGGCCGGGAGGTTAGGGTCTTGCATCCCACCTCCACTGTCCCCTGGTCACCTCTGCTGTGCCATCAGGCTCCCCAGGGCTGCAGCTCGTGGCTGGGGGCTGGGATTGCGGGCACCACCCCTGCTGTGTGTCTGGTCCCTCACCTTGAGGTGTGGTCTCCCTGGTGTCCTCAGGTGTGGGCAGAGGAAACTCAGCTGAGTTCTGGATGTTGCCTGGCTGTAGGTTGGAGGGGAGACTGAGGGAGCATCTCAGCCGCCACAGTGCTGGCGTTGCCCCGGTGCTTCTCCTGAGCTGCGGTTGCATCAATTCTAGCCCTGCGTCCTGTTCACACACAGCACACTTGGAATCCTGCAGCGACCCCAGGACTGTGGAGGGCTGACCACCACCTTTCTCAAGGCCACCACCCCGTTTTTAAGGCTTGTAATTTATTGTTTGGTGGGCATCTTCTCTGGGTCCACTGCTGTGCTCTTGTGAATTTACCAAAATCACCAGAATTGTTTGGTGTATTATGGTTTGCTCTGGCTCCAAGTCAGGAAACATGACTTAAGTATGGGCCAGTATGATTTTTTTTAAAATTTTTTTTATTAATGTTATGATAGATTACAACCTTGTGAGATTTCAGTTGTACATTTTTGTTAGTCATGTTGTGGGTACACCACTTCCCCCTCCGTACCCTCCCCAGACCCCCCCTTTTCCCTGGTAACCACCGATCAGATCTCCTTCTCAATATACTAATTTCCACCTATGAGTGGAGTCATATAGAGTTCGTCTTTCTCTGACTGACTTATTTGGCTTAACATAATGCCCTCGAGGTCCATCCACGTTGTTGTGAATGGGCCAATTTCGTCTTTTTTTATGGCTGAGTAGTATTCCATTGTGTATATATACCACATCTTCTTTATCCAATCATCAGTTTCTGGGCATGTAGGCTGGTTCCACGTCTTGGCTATTGTAAATAATGCTGCGATGAACATAGGGGTGCAACGGACTCTTGAGATATCTGATATCAGGTTCTTAGGATAGATACCCAGTAATGGGATGGCTGGGTCATAGGGTATTTCTATTTTTAACTTTCTGAGAAATCTCCATACTGTTTTCCATAGTGGCTGTACCAGTTTGCATTCCCACCAACAGTGTATGAGGGTTCCTCTTTCTCCACAACCTCTCCAACATTTGTCGTTCTTGGTTTTGGATGTTTTTGCCAATCTAACGGGGGTAAGGTGATATCTTAGTGTAGTTTTGATTTGCATTTCCCTGATGATTAGCGATGATGAACATCTTTTCATGTGTCTATTGGCCATATTCATATCTTCTTTTGAGAAATGTCTGTTCATGTCCTCTGCCCATTTTTTGATCGGGTTGTTTGTTTTTTTGTTGTTAAGCAGTGTGAGTTCTTTGTATATTATGGAGATTAACCCTTTGTCGGATAAGTGGCTTGTAAATATTTTTTCCCAATTAGTGAGCTGCTTTTTGTTTCAATCCTGTTTTCCCTTGCCTTGAAGAAGCTCTTTAGTCTGATGAAGTCCCATTTGTTTATTCTTTCTATTGTTTCCCTCAACTGAGGAGTTACAGTGTCCGAAAAGATTCTTTTGAAACTGATGTCAAAGAGTTTACTGCCTATATTCTCTTCCAAAAGACTTATTGTCTCAGGCCTAATCTTTAGGTCTTTGATCCATTTTGAGTTTATTTTGGTGTGTGGTGAAAAAGAATGGTCGATTTTCAATCTTTTGCATGTGGCTGTCCAGTTTTCCCAGCACCATTTGTTGAAGAGACTTTCTTTTCTCCATTGTAGGCCCTCTGCTCCTTTGTCGAAGATTAGCTGTCCATAGATGTGTGGTTTTATCTCTGGGCTTTCAATTCTGTTCCATTGATCTGTGGACCTGTTTTTGTACCAGTACCATGCTGTTTTGATCACTGTAGCTTTGTAGTATGTTTTGAAATCGGGGATTGTGATTCCGCCGGCTTTGTTTTTCTTGCTCAGGATGGCTTTAGCAATTCGTGGTCTTTTGTTCCCCCATATGAATTTTAGGATTGTTTGTTCAATTTCTGTGAAGAATGTTCTTGGGATTCTGATTGGGATAGCATTGAATCTGTATATTGCTTTAGGTAGTATGGACATTTTAACTATGTTTATTCTTCCAATCCATGTGCAAGGAATGTTTTTCCATCTCTTTATGTCATCGCCTATTTCTTTCAAGAAAGTCTTGTAGTTTTCATTGTATAGATCCTTCACTTCCTTGGTTAAGTTTATCCCAAGGTATTTTATTCTTTTCGTTGCGATTGTGAATGGGATAGAGTTCTTGAGTTCTTTTTCTGTTAGTTTATTGTTAGTGTATAGAAATGCTTCTGATTTATGCACGTTAATTTTATACCCTGCTACTTTGCTGTAGTTGTTGATTATTTCTAATAGTTTTTCTGTGGATTCTTTGGGGTTTTCCATGTATAAGATCATGTCGTCTGCAAACAACGAGAGTTGTACTTCTTCGTTACCTATTTGGATTCCTTTTATTTCTTTTTCCTGCCGAATTGCTCTGGCCAGCACCTCCAGTACTATGTTGAATAGGAGTGGTGAAAGTGGGCACCCTTGTCTTGTTCCTGTCCTCAGAGGGATGGCTTTCAGCTTTTGTCCATTGAGTATGATGTTGGTTGTGGGTCTATCATATATGGCCTTTATTATGTTGAGGTACTTTCCTTCTATACCCATTTTACTGAGGGTTTTTATCATAAATGGGTGTTGGATCTTGTCGAATGCTTTCTCTGCGTCTATTGAGATGATCATGTGGTTTTTGTTTTTCATTTTGTTGATGTAGTGTATCACGTTGATTGACTTGCGGATGTTGAACCATCCCTGTGTCCCTGGTATAAATCCCACTTGATCATGGTGTATAATCTTTTTGATGTATTGCTGTAATCGGTTTGCCAAAATTTTGTTGAGGATTTTTGCATCTATGTTCATCAGTGATATCGGCCTGTAGTTCTCCTTCTTTGTGTTGTCCTTGTCAGGTTTGGGGATCAGAGTGATGTTGGCTTCATAGACTGTGTTAGGGAGTTCTCCATCTTTCTCAATTTTCTGGAACAGTTTGAGGAGAATAGGTATTAAGTCTTCTTTGAATGTTTGGTAGAATTCTCCAGAGAAGCCGTCTGGTCCTGGACTCTTGTTTTTGGGGAGGTTTTTGATTACCGTTTCTATTTCCTTACTTGTGATTGGTCTATTCAGATTCTCCATTTCTTCCTGATTCAGTTTGGGGAGATTGTAGGAGTCTAGGAATTTGTCCATTTCTTCCAGGTTGTTCAATTTGTTGGCATATAGTTTTTCATAATATTCTCTTATGATCTCTTGTATTTCATTGGTATCTGTTGTGATTTCTCCTCTGTCATTCCTGATTTTATTAATTTGCGCTTTCTCTCTTCTTTTCTTGGTGAGTCTGGCTAGGGGTTTGTCAATTTTGTTAATTCTTTCGAAGAACCAACTCTTTGTTTCATTGATCCTTTCTATTGTCTTTTTTGTTTCAATATCGTTTATTTCTGCTCTTATTTTTATTATTTCCCTCCTTCTACTGACTCTGGGCTTTGTTTGTTCTTCTTTTTCTAGTTCCGTTAGGTGTCGTTTGAGGTTGCTTACGTGAGCTTTTTCTTGTTTAGTGAGGTGAGCCTGTATTGCGATGAATTTCCCTCTTAGGACTGCTTTTGCTGCATCCCAAATGATTTGGTATGTCGTGTTCTCATTTTCATTTGTCTCCAGATAATATTTGATTTCTTCTTTAATTTCTTCAATGATCCATTGTTTGTTGAGAAGCGTGTTGTTTAGTCTCCACACTTTTGCACCTTTCTCTGCTTTTTTCTTGTAGTTGATTTCTAGTTTAATAGCGTTATGATCAGAAAAGATGCTTGATATTATTTCAACTCTCTTGTATTTATTGATGTTTGCTATGGTTCCCAAAATATGGTCAATCCTTGAGAATGTTCCATGTGCACTTGAGAAGAATGTGTAACCTGTTTTTGGATGAAGTGTTCTATATATATCTATTAAGTCCATCTGGTCTAATTTTTCATTTAATTCTATTATTTCCTTGTTGATTTTCTGTCTGGATGTTCTGTCCATTGGTGTTAATGGTGTGTTGAGGTCCCCTACTATTATTGTATTGTTGTTGATGTCTTCTTTTAATTCTATTAAGAGTTGCTTTACAAATTTTGGTGCTCCTGTGTTGGGTGTGTATATATTTATAAGTGTTATGTCTTCTTGGTGGAGAGTCCCTTTTATCATTATATACTGTCCCTCTTTATCTTTCTTTATCTGTTTTGCTTTGAAATCTACCTTGTCTGATATTAGTATAGCGACACCTGCTTTCTTTTGTTCATTATTAGCTTGGAGTATTGTTCTCCATCCCTTCACTCTGAGTCTGTGTTTGTCTTTGGGGCTGAGGTGTGTTTCCTGGAGGCAGCATATTGTTGGATCTTGTTCTTTGATCCATCCTGCCACTCTGTGTCTTTTGATTGGGGAGTTCAATCCATTTACATTTAGAGTGATTATTGAGACGTGGGGGCCTACCACTCCCATTTTGTGTCTTGTTTTCCGGTTTTCTTCAGTTTCCTTTGTTTCTCGTCCCATGGTTTAATCTGTTCTGATGTAGAGCTGCTACTCTCTGTTGTTGTCCTTCTACTTATCTCCTCTGCTCTTGGTTTTGTAGCCCCTTTCCTTTTTTGGATTTTTCAGGAATGAGGGTTTTCCTGAGGATTTCCTGAAGAGGAGGTTTTGTGGCAATGAACTCCCTTAATTTTTGTTTATCTGGGAAAGTTTTTATTTCTCCATCGTATTTGAAGGATATTTTCGCTGGGTAGAGAATTTTCAGCTGTAGATTTTTGTCCTTCAGATTTTTGAATATATCATTCCACTCTCTTCTAGCCTGTAAAGTTTCTGCTGAGAAATCTGCTGATAGCCTGATGGGGGTTCCTTTGTAGGTTAGTTTCTTTTGCCTGGCTGTCCTTAATATTTTCTCCTTTTCGTTGACTTTTGCTAGCTTCACTACTATATGCCGTGGAGTTGGCCTTCTTGCATTGATAAAGTTTGGTGATCTATTGGCTTCTGTCACCTGAAGATCCATCTCCCTCACCAGATTTGGGAAGTTCTCAGCCATTATTTCTTTGAATAGGTTTTCTGCCCCTTTCTCCTTCTCTTCTCCCTCTGGTATACCTATAATCCTTACGTTGCATCTCCTAATTGTGTCTGATAATTCTCGGAGAGTTTCTTCATTTCTTTTAAGTCTTGCTTCTCTCTCCTCCTCTGCCTGCAACAATTCTATATTGCCATCTTCCAAATTGCTAATTCTTTCCTCCATATTATCGGCCCTACTGTTCAGAGCATCTAGATTTTTCTTAATCTCCTCTGTTGTGTTCTTCATTTCCAATATTTCTGTTTGGTTCTTCTTTATCGTATCAAACTCTTTTGTGACATAGCTCCTGAACTCGTTGAGTTGTCGGTCAGAATTCTCTCTTAACTCATTGAGAATCTTAATGATGGCTGTTTTGAAGTCATCGTCATTTAGGTTGTATATCTCATTTTCTTTGGGATTGTTTTCTGTGTATTTGTTGCTTTCTTTGTGTTCTGGAGATTTAATGTATTTTTTCATATTGCTTGATGTTGTTGATTTGTGCCTCTGCATGGAGATAGAGTTTAGTTGCTCCTGGGCCGGTATGATTTTTAATAGTAAGTTTGAGTCAGAATTTTAGGGTTAAATAACTTTTAGGAATAGGACAGATATTTTCCCCTTAAAAATTAAAAATTAGAAATATTTTTTGTGGTGAGTGATAAAGAATATTTTAAGTTCTAAAATTTTCCTCCATCATATTAAAGCATTTTAATGTTTGTCTTTTAATTTTTTTTTTTTTTTAAAGATTTTATTTTTTCGTTTTTCTCCCTAAAGCCCCCCGGTACATAGTTGTGTATTCTTCGTTGTGGGTTCCTCTAGTTGTAGCATGTGGGACGCTGCCTCAGCGTGGTCTGACGAGCAGTGCCATGTCCGCGCCCAGGATTCGAACCGACGAAACACTGGGCCGCCTGCAGCGGAGCGCGCGAACTTAACCACTTGGCCATGGGGCCAGCCCCTGTCTTTTAATTTTTAAATCTCTTTTTCAGTCCTTATTCCATATGGGTAAATAGCATATTAGATAGTTAAAAAAACCAAAAGGTTATTTTTTATTTTAAAAATATTACTTGTTAACTGCAAAACAATGGGAAACCTGGAAGAGAATAAAGAAGAATATGAATCGTCACTGCCCTGTAATCTGGAAACAGCTATATATGGCATTTTGGTAGAAAGCCTTCTAGTCTTTTCTCCTTTTTCCGTGATGTACAACACACACACATGATGTTAGTGCCTCAGCTGTGAGAATCACTGCAGAGCAGGGTCAGAAGACAGCCAGTGCAGGTGGGAGACCCCAGGTGAGGGCTGAGACCCTAGGAAAACTGCGGGGCCTGTAGGACGCTGCTCGTGGCCGTGTGAATTCTCGGGGCCCAGACACTTGCTGTAGGGAGTCTCCCCTTGTTGAAGCTGGAGTTCTGGAGAATACAATATCCCGACTGGACAAGTTCTCCTGCCAGCTGGGTGACTCCACTATACTCTGAAAGGTCTGATGAGACACTGTCAAATTATGTATTTCATTATTTGCAGAAGTGACAACACACTGATTACAGTTTAAGCTGACAGTTATCATTTTTCACCATTTGTATTGACTCTTAGTCAAATCTTAAGTTTCAATGCTAAATGTCACTATTCTTGAGATGAATACAAATTAATCCCCAGGTTTGATTCATGAAATACTCTTTAATTTGTTTTCATAGCAGCAGACAAGAGTTGAGGATCTCTTTTAGATCTGTTCATTGGGAGCCACAAATTCATTAATCCTACAAACAGAAGTGTGTGGCATCACTTCTGTGTGCCAGAAGCTGTTCTAGGCTCAGGAAATCATGGCAAATAAAATGTTTCTGACCTCAGGGGCTTACGTTTCAGTGGCCATGCGGAGAAGAAACCAAGAAGGAGCAGCTGTTCATGCTGTGACCAGGAGGCCTCGTCAGTGGCGGTCAGGACTGCCACTCTGGGCTACCTGGTCTTGAACCTGAAATTCAAGGACGTGTCAGCCCTGCAGAAACCTGGTGGCGAGGGGCATTCTGGGGAGGGTGCAGTGAGTGCAGAGTGTGATGTGGGCCGCCCAGCCCACTGAACATGGGAGAGGAGCAGGACATGGGAGAGACAGCCTAGAGGAGACGGAAGAGATGTGGGGTCCATGGTGAGGGGTCGGGTTGGTTGCACTTCCCATGGGAGGCCACTGGATTGTTCAGAAAAGTCTAGTGGACCTTGAAAAAGTACCACGTTAGCTATGACACAGAGAACGCTTTATGGGAGAAGGGAGCAGGGAGGCCAGCAGGAAGGCCCAGACATCCAGGAGGGAGCTGGGGGGTGGGTTGGGTCCCAGGGTCGCCACACGGAAGGACTGGGGCTTCAGATGACAAGTCCAGGCTTTGTGAGGCTGGAGAGGGAAACAACCAAGGCTTCTTGGTTTGGAGTTTGAGCAGTTGGGGATGGTGGAGCCATTTACTGAGGTGAAGAGGTTGTGGGGGACCGGGTTTAGGATTTATGTGATGTTTGGGATTCTTATCAGACGTCCCGGTGTTGTCATCCATGCATACAAGCCCGGAACTGAAGATGGAGGATGGTGCTGGAGGTTTACGTCTGGAGTCGTCAATGTGTGGCCTGGAATCAGTGCCCCAGGGTGAGGCCACGTTGCTTAGGGTTGCTTAGGGTTCATTCCTTCAACATTGGAAGCAGTCGCACCACAGAATTTCTTGTGATTCAGAATCTGCTGGAAACACCTTGAGCTGCTGCTTTTTCTGAGCACTGGTGTCATTCAGGAAGAAGAAATGAAACTAGCATCTGTTGAAGGGCTAATGTGTGCTGAGAATTGAGCAGGACAGTTTTTGTGTGTGTGAGAAAGATTGTCGCTGAGCTAACATTGGTGCCCATCTTCCTCTATTTTATGTGGGACGCTGCCACAGCATGGCTTCATGGGCAGTGCTGGTTCTGCGCCCAGGATCTGAACCAGTGAAACCCCACACTGGCAAAGTGGCGTGCACGAACCTAACCAGTACGCAACCGGGCCGGCCCCACAAGACACTTTTTATGCTGTGTCTCATTGAGTCTTCCCCGTGGTTCTTGCGTTTAGCATGTGAGGAGGCTGGCTCAGTCATCAGCCAGCCGGGTGATGGTGTGACCGAGAATTGAGTCCAGGATGCAAGTGCATGTCTTTCCGCCCCCTTTCTGCTTTATCGTGTTTCCAGTTGGCACACTTGCAAAGGAGTGGCCAAATGTTCTTTTGCTTGCTCTTGCAAATTATGTGCAATTCTAAAGTAAACATACCACTTCCCATATATATTTAAAAAATTTATCCAAGCAATGCTTGCTTATGGCAAAGACAGGAAAATTCCTCAACAGAACAGAAGGCTTTAAGGTGGGAATTAAAGAACCCTTGTTTCTTCCTCTTTAAGGAGCATTCCTTTTCCACAAATTCCAGAAATTTTCCAAGACCATTTAGCATATGTTTATGTCTATTCATTATAAGACTCAAATAGAATAATGTTATAAATATTGTTTTGTAACTTTTTTATTCACTTAATATCTCCTGGACAGCTTTCCATTTTAGCAAATTTAAATCTAAGATATTTTTAATGGCATCATAATATTTCATTTTATGGTTAACTTGTCATTTATTTAATCAGTACTCATGGAAATTTAGATTATTTCCAGTTTGTTTTTAAACATTTGAAAACAAGGTTGCAGTGAACAGCCATATGTCTATGTCTATGTGTCTATCTGTATGTGTATCTCTGTGTCTGTATCTATATATCTGTATCTATATTTATAGCTGTATCTGTATTTATATCTGTATCTATATCTCTATCTGTATCTGTTTTTATATCTATCTGTATATTTATATCTGTATCTATATCTCTCTATATATCTGTCCTGTATCTATATGTATCTGTATCTGTTTCTATATCTGTATCCATATCCCTATCTGTGTCTATATCTATGTATCTGTATCTGTTTCTATATCTGTATCTGTATCTGTATCTGTATCTATGTATCTGTATCTGTTTCTATATCTGTATCTGTATCCATATCCCTATCTGTATCTGTATCTATGTATCTGTATCTGTTTCTCTATCTGTATCTGTATCTGTATCTGTATCTGTATCTGTATCTGTTTCTATATCTGTATCTGTATCTGTATCTGTATCCCTGTCTCTATCTGTATCTAGATCCAGATCTGTATCTGTGTCTGTGCTTCATGATGCTAGTATCTGTACAGGATAAATCCCTGGTACTATGATTGCAAGGTCAAAATGCATGTTTATTTTAAATTTAGATAAATATTGCCAGATTGATTCAAATAATGTCACCCTATTTATAATCTTATTAGTCCCCCAACTTTATCCACAATGACATTTTTTTAATGTTAAAATTTTTGCTTATCAGGTGAAATATTATTTCCCTCTGACTTTAAGCTTTTCACTATGAGTAAGGTAAAACATTTCTTGTATATTTTTAGTGGTCTCTACTTCTACGAATTGTCTCTTCCTATCCTTTGGCCTACTTTTGATTGGGTTGTCTTCCTTTTCTTATTGACTTATAGGAACCCTTTATCTGTTATGTATCTTTGCAAGTATTTTCTCCTAGTCTGTTGCTTAGTTTGAATTTTGTTTATTCTTTGTATAGATATTTTTGCATGTAGTTAAATTTATCATCCTTTTCCATTAGAATCTCCGTCCTTTGCCATAGGAAGCGTGGCACCCTTCTCTGGAAGAACTTCTAGAAGCTCAGACTTAGTTATGTAGCATTGCTTTTGTGTTTGGAATTGCATAGATGACAGCGGTGGAAATAAACGTGCTGTGTTTTGCTGGCTCCAGTGTCCCACCTGACTCCTAGAGTCTTGTGTTTCTGATGTGAAGAGCTCCTGAGGGGCTGTCAGGTGCTCTTTATCTTCCCTGCCCACCTCTGCATTTCTCCTGGACTGCAGCTCCTTCTCCTCTTTTAATTCCTTCTTGCTGGCTCTCTTGTCCACCATCCAAAGTTTTACCTCCAGTTGCTGCCTCTTGTCCCTGCCACCATTGAGTCTAACATTCCGGCTTTCTTGACCCAACCTGGGCAGTCCCCCTGCCACCATCACATCCTCCTAATGGTCTGCTTGAATGCCCACCAGTCATGGGGTAGTTGTGGGCACTTCTTAGCCTATTTATTCTTCTTGGTACCACACATGAGCACATGAACACCTTGCTCATGTGCGCACACTTTTAGTGTGCATGATTATTCCTGAATGCGGATGGACTCCAGAAATCGGGCTTTAATGCTAGCCTTTTTCTGGGATTGACTATTTAGAAAACTTTTTACCACATCTGCTCTGATTGTATATGTGAAATTTGCTGAAAAGAAGTTTCTAGTTTTTCTCGTTTTCCGTTTTTAGATTTTTTTTTCTTTTCTTAAAAAATGACTCTGTGATCTGAGGTAAAGTGACTTCGCAGAGTGACCGCAATCACAGTGCCCTACACAGCTGTGTGAGGCTCGCTTGGTGGCGCTCATGTGGTGTTCAGTTGCAGAGAAGGGCACCTTCTAGGACAAGGGCTGGATGAGGACAACCCGTTTTGAAAAACGACCCTGAGGGGATTCACCAGGCATTTTTCTTCCATGTGGAGATGTTGTGTTGCTTTTCAGCTTGGATTTTTTTCCCCCACAAAAATACCTGCCACAGAGCTAAGGAGCTGGTCAAATGCTGTGTGACTCGACTTCCAGCTGGCCGGGCGGGAAGGTGCCAGGCCAGTTCCAGTGCAGGGGACGGCCCCTGAAATCTCTGGCCCCAGAGACCGGGAGACCAGACCGTTGGCCTGGGAGCGACAGAGGCCTGAGGGGGCAGGAGGGGCGCCCTGCTTTCCAGAGAAAATTCGGTCTCCTCCTCCACTTCCTGTCCTTTGACTCCTAGATGGAGAGGCTCACAGCACACACAGCTAGAACCTCTGTGGATAAAATTAGGGCAGTTTGCATGATGTCAGTTAAGCTTTCTTGACGTATTTTGCTGTTTTTGACAAAAAAGAATCAACTTCATGAACCAGTAGTTGGTGAAGGACACGGGCTCAGCGTAAGAGTTGGGAACTGCTGGAGTGTTTGAATATTTTGGGATACACAATGGACATTCTCTTTCAAAATGCAATTAAAATAAATGCAGAAGGTGGATGGAAAGTGTGCACAGTGACTTAAGAAATGGATTAAACAATAACAGCCTCGACTCATACTCACTCTGTTCAGTGGGTGTAGCGCTCAGTGTAAGAATCCTGTCGAGGTAAGTGCTTTTCAAAGGGGCGATGCAGATGGGGTGTGGATGTGGTCAGGGACATGCTGACTGGTCAGTTGGCTCAAAACCAAGATGGCACCTCTGTCCTACTTAGCAGCTGTGTGCAGGTTAGAGCAGGTCTGAAAAGGTGAGGTGCTCAGCAGCCTCCGGGGGACAAGCAGTTTATAGAGAAACAATCAATAGTGGCTATTTGAAGGCTGGAGTTTCATATCCTTTAACCCTTGCTTTACCTGGGATAGTTCATATTTATCAATGGAGGCGAGACCTTGTGCTGATGTCCACGCATGCACCAGGCAGAAAGCCTTCACATCTTTGATTTGAGTGGCTCTGAACTAAGGCCCACTTCTGGTCCCAGGAAGCTGCTTGGCCCCCTACGCACAGGCGAGCAGGGGAGGTGAGCAGCACTGGTGCCCGGCTGTGGCCTCCACACTGGACAGGCCTCAGAGCTGCCTGGAGAGATTTAAAATGCAGGTTCTCGGGCAACAGGGTGTTTGGAGGTTTGGTCCAGGTGTGTGTATTTTAAGGAAAGTGGAGTTGGGACCAGTGTCTGCCCTAGGAGAAGGTGGATTCATCTGAGGATCTCTGTCCCCAGCAGCCTGTGCGGGTCCAGTCAGCAGCATGTCACTGCGCTGACCACCAGCAGACAGGGAGGCTGCACTGACCAACGTGTGGGGGTAACAGGCCTGGAAGAGGCACTTTATGTTCTAATATGACAGTCGAGCTGAGGCTTTCGGGAAGGTTAAGCCTTTCTGATACAGCTGAATAAATCACCCCGTCCCAGTATCACCCAAGAAACGGCCCAGAAGGTGAGGAGGAAGCAGAAGAGAACTGGCTTTCTGGTTACTAAGAACAGGTATTAAGGTCTCATTTTTTTCATGTGGTGAACAGAGTATTTATAATTCATTTAAAATAATCACAGCTACCGTTTACACACTCTAAATGGGGAGAGAAAATGCACACAGACCTGGAACAAGAACAGTTGAAAAAACGCACCAGGCATTCTCACTGTGCTCTCCAGACGTCGGGCTCAAGCTCCATCTCCTCAGGGTTCACCTCCTTCTGTGTGGCCCATTCCTTATTGTCCTTATTTTTTGTATCCAGCCCCTACTTTGTTGTTAATTTTTACATACTATTTGCCAGTCTTGTCATTCCTATGAAGTGGTGTCACCACAGTACATAAAATTTCCAGACCTAGACCTGGTGTGTCACACGTCTAGTATTTGGTAGAAAGGGCCTTAGGAACCAGCAAACCTGACTCTTTATTTTTAGATCAGAAAAGTAGACCAAGTTTGTTTAAAAGACTTACCCGTGAGCAACCGATTCAAGCCTAGGCAGGGCTTGAGGCCAGATACCACACAAGGTGAAATAGAAAGTGCCTCGGGATTTGGGCCCCCATTTCAAGCTGTGGCTTTGCGTTTACCAGTTCTGTGACCTCACATGAGTTCTTCACTTCTCTGGGTCTGTTTCTTCCATTCTCCAATGAGAGGCAATTAATGATCTCTACTTACTTCACAGAGACGTTGGGAGAAGCAAGTGAGCTTGTGTTTGTCAGTAGTCTTAACTCTGGGTGCACAGTTGGATCTTTGGAAGATTCAACAGTGAGCGAACAGACACAACAGACGCCCAGCCCACCCGAGGGAGCTGACTTGGTTCACGGTGTGCTTTGTGGTCAACACTTTGAGAAGATCCCCGGGTGATTTTACTGTCTAGCCAGGGTGGAGAACATGAGCCATGTGGTACCGGCAGGTCCTCACTGTGGCTGGGAATGTTTGCTCCCAGCTTTCCAGTGCGAGCTCATCTCCCTGAGTAAGTGATGGAGCAGCATCTGTGGTCTTTTCAGATATGTTTCTTAGAACAAGCCATACTGTGGGTTGGCGATGGCACTATCATTTCTGTTCTTATGTTGAAGTAGAAAACTCTACTTATTAGGTGGAACCAAATTTAAGATTTTTAAATTAGTTCCTCTCTCTCTGGTCCATGGGAAACACTAAACAAAGCCAGCAGGACTCTGCTGTGAATCCTTGTTTGTGTCTCATTCCTTTCCCAGGGCTGACAACTATGGAACAGAAGCAATCGTTGGATATAAAATAGGCCACCTTGAAAAACAAGTGTCATATGAAAGGCTTTAATAAAATAGAAAAAAGACTCTGACGTTTAAAACATTCCTAGCCAATTCCTTTAACTGTTTCTTTGGCCTGAATCCCCACATACATATTTATCAACTTTCTGAACATATTGACTATGTGCATTTAAGGTTGACAAACAAGCTCCAAAGTGTTACTGCCAACCAATTAGTTTCTAAAAGCCTTTCAAATAGTCTTATGTTCTCCACAGGAGCGATTTAGGTATTGGAAAAAAATCAGTGAACTCCACGTCGTTTGCTCTTCCAAGAACCCTGACTGCATGAGAGTGGGGCTTTCCACTGTGTTTGTGGGCACATTTGTTTATAAGCCGATGTGGTTTGGCTTGAAGGCCTGGCTGCTGGTGAGGACGAGCTTCTGACGTGGAGCCGTTCTGTGAAGAGCAGCTTTATGTTATATGAATATCGTTTTAAAAACTCATGTCTACAGTAAGATATCCAGATGTTATTCAGGTTTTTTTCTTTAGAGTTATTCTAAAAGGCTTTTGGGTGAACTGGAATTTTGTCTTCTTGAAAGATAAAATAATATTTATGAAAGCTAGACCAGCTATTTTATGGACTCACAGAATTTAGAGGAAAATACATTTTTAGGTGAGGGAAGTGGGGTGTTCAGACATACTCGGGGACCTTCTGAAGTCCACACAGCCTGTTGGTGACAGAGCTGGAACCAGAGCTTTTTGCTCCCTGTCCTGCCCCTGAACCTGTGGACTGACACTTATTGGTTGCACTGCCCATCAGGCAGGTGTCACTCCTCTGGGGACTGGGACCTGGATGTGTTTTGGGATGTGCTGAGGAGTAAACATGCCCTTTACCTCTGCTCTGCGGTTTTAGGGAATCTCCTTTCCTTCCTTTGAGAGAGATTACCCGCACTATTTGGGACATTTTCCACATAGAAATGAAATTGTTTTCAGAAGCTAATCCCTTTTGGTCGCTCAGATTTACTCTAATCTGTGGAAACTAGCAGGAAATCAATTCACATTTTTCATGCACTTTTTGCTGGAAAGGTTCCTTGCAGAGGATCTGGACTTCTTTTGCCTGTTAATGTGCAATTTGGTGGTTATTGCCCCAGAACAGATGTGTTTACAGAAGAGCAGAGGTGATGTTCTCATGTGGTCTTGACACAGGCACGGCTGTGTGACATGGGACATGTGACCCCATGTGTGGGGCTGTCTCAAGGTGACATTGGAGCAGAGGACGAGCAGCCCTGGGTGTGCTTTCCTTTGGAGGTGACTTTGCTTCTGGGCCTGTTAAAGAACAGAGCTGGGAAACGTGTGCAGGTGCACACACACAAACATGGGTGTGCACACACAAACGTGAGTATACACACAAACATGCAGGTGCACACACAGACATGCAGGTGTGCACGCACACAAACATGGAGACACACACACAAACATGCAGGTGCAAACGAACATGCAGGTGTGCACACACACAAACATGCAGGCATACACAGAAACATCCAGGTGTGTACACACCAACATGCGGGTGCAAACACAAACATGCAGGTGTGCACAAACACAAATACCCCATTTTCCCACCCTTGTAGGGAACCAGTTTCGCTGCCTTCTGGGTTATGTAATGATACACACATACTTGTATATTTATAAAATTCTCATCCTTTTTTTGCACTAAATAGCTCACTTCTACCTGGCTTTTTTCACTGACTAATATCCCCTGGAAATCGCTCCACGTCAGTCTGCAGAGGTCTTTGCTCTTTGGTACACTGACATCCTAGTCCAGGGTGTGTGTGCTGTTTTACTCACCCAGTCTCCTGTTCAGGATTGTTTTTACCCTAAGTGGCAGGGTGAGTTTAGTGTGACGTGAGGGGGCATGAGAAGGCAAAAAACAAATGAACACCATCCCATAGGAACCTCGAAAACCTGATGCTGAATGGAAGAAGCCAGACACAGACTACACGTTGTGTGATTTTCGTTTACGTGGAACATCCAGAAAAGGCCATCTCTAGAGACAGGGAGCAGGTGTGCGGCCGTACAGGACTGGGTGGGAATGGGGAGTGGCTGCCAGTGGGCATGAGGTGTCCTTTTGGGGTGGAAATGTTGTAAAATTAGATCATCACACACCCTGAAAAGATGCAAAGTCTTTAAGTGTACGTTTAAAACCAGTGAATTTTAGTGTCTGTAAATTATACCTCAATAAAGCTGTTAGAAATCAACATCAGACGGCATGGACGACATTCCTGACAGAACGTGATTACCTTTGATTGAAACAGGGCTTAGAGAATTGATACCCTTAGATATCCCGTGTAAACAAGTGGGATTGTTGGGAATCTCCCCCAAATAATAGACACTTTCTGTTACGATGCTTCAGATAGAAGTGTATTTTTCTGCTTGAGGGATTTAGTAGACTAATAACCTGTAAGGAAATTTGCTTATTTTAAACTGGCTGGGAGCGATTGATTTAATTCTTTTAAAGAGTTGAATTCTGAAGGACCTTGTAGACCACTTTGTTATGCCTTTCACCTCAGAGATGAGACTCAAAGAGTTTTTAAGCTCTAGTTATATAATAAACTTAGAAATACAATCCTCTACTCATGCTCTGCTCTTTAAATATTCATGCTGTTCTGTTAGGCAGCCATTAAAATGGTAATTATTAAAACTGTGTAGAAACATAGAAAGCTGTTTATAATACAAATGAAAAAAAGCAGAGTGCCAACTGAGCTAAATATCATGATTGCAGCTGGTCTGTCCATTTTGTGTGCATATTGAGATTTGGAGCCTTATGGATGAGAGCAGGATGCGTGTTCCATGATGGCTGGTGGGCATCTTTCCTAGAGTGCTCTTGAGTTGCTGTGTTGTGTCCAGATAAACTTCTTTTCTAAAAATGTGAAGGCTACCCCAGGGAGAATGCAGGATCTGAGGGGTTGTGCCAGTGTTGGGAGCTGCCTGTCTGCAGACTCTCCCTGGACGCCCTCTGGGGCTGGCCATGTGTGATGGGTTCTGTCATCCTAAGCCCCTGGGACTCTTCCCCTGTTCCCTCTCTTCTCATCCTGTTTTGTGGAATCTGCCGATGGGGCATGACTGTAGAATGACTGTTATAGGGGTGGTAACTACTGGTACCTGTCTCTGCTCGAGGCAAAACATGAAGACATTGGCTTATGTTGACACTCAAGTGATTTAGATGACACGAGAAGAGTGTTTGCTCTGGCACTGGTGTTTCTTGCCGCTGGAATGAGTCAGAGCGGTCGAGGCCGCTCCTTCCCTGGTTGGAGATACCCGTGGACTGTCTGCATCAGGATTGAGGAAGGGAGGAGTGGGTCAGACGACACTCAAGACTCCCTGGGTCTTGACTCTTCAATTTGTCTTTGACCAAGTGGCCTTCCAGGTGGCGGGCACGTCCTGGAGGAAGCAGAAAGCAGCTCCGTGTGCAGTGAGGCAGCACGCTGTTCCAGACCAAGTCCTTCCTGACCAGTGTGCCAGTCCCCTGCAGTGGATGCTGCCCGAGTCTCAGCCATGGCTCAGGTGGTGGAGAGATGTGACACTAGCGAATATTTAATACATTACGTCAACATACTCCTGTTCGAAGGGACTGGATCCCACTTTCTAAAACCTTTGGGTTTCTCTGGGTGATGCTTGCTGAGTGGTGAGTGGTACTTATTAGCTCAGGAAACTGCACTTAATTTTAAACGCTGTGCTTTTCTTGTTAAAGTGCAGAGATGGTATAGCTATTCCATTTCAGGGAAAAGAAGTGGGACTGAGAAAAACGAAGGGAGAGAAGGAGCCGGATGAACAGAGCAGAGGATGCATGTCGATGTGTCAACAGTCCTGCTCTACATCTTTGATGCTACGGTTGATCCAGTTTTCTGCTCTGGTTTAAACAATGTATTTTATGCTCTCTTTCCAAAGAGACATCTTCCTGGACTGTCTTTTGTCCCACTAATGCTTTGCTCAGAAACGTCTAGGGAACCTCTCAGTGCCAGTGGATTAAAACTTTGTCCTGGCGTCCACAGCCCTGCCGCCTGGGTTTGTGGGCCTGTAGTCACACACTGAGTCAGTCTCTTCCCAACCCTGTCACTCCCCTGCTCCCTCCAGCCCCCGAGTCTTCATTTCGTCCTGTTTCATTACCACACTTCTCCCCACTCAGCTTGCTCCATGTTCCTCTTTCTGTAGACCCCCATAGTGTTTCTGCCTTTACTTCTGACTTGGCATTTATTTTTAAATATTTCAATAATCTGTAAGCATAGCTACCATTTACAGTGTTTATAATGTGCTGGGCATGTTTTCAGTACTTTACATAAATCAGTTCATTCAGTGCTCAACAACTCAAGAGGTAACCAACATCATCCCTGGTTTATAGATGGAAAATGGAAGCAGAGAGAGATTAAGTCAGGTGCCCAGGTCACACAGCCAGTAAGAGGTGACCTGGAATTCCACCCCAGCCTTTGGACCCAGACTCTGCTCGTGACCACAGCTCTGAATGACCAGGAATAAGTTACCTTTTTAGATGTTTCCTTCTCCTAAAGTTTAACTTCTTCAAGTCAAGGGCAAAGCCTCCTTTTTCTCTGCTTTACCTCATTACATGGCCCTGCTCCTGAAATAAGGAGTCACTCTGTGAGCATCTGTTTTTTGATGTGACTGCTTGTCAGCGGTCAGTGAAGTTCTCATAGGTTTTCTGGGAGTTTTGGTTGGTTGGTTTGACCGATGGTTTTATCTTGATGCACTGACATTGTCTGTGTCCCTCTCAGTGCTGTATGAGGTGGTCAGGGTGCCTGTCGAGAATTCAGATCCACGGCTCTAGTTACCTAAATGAATGGTGCTCGGTGAGGGGTGAACTCACTAATGTACGTGAAACCACATCTCAAATTTCGTTCTGTGCTTCAAAGTAAACATTTTAAGTTTGTGTGTTTTCTTAAGCAGTATTTTTATTACTTGGGTACTTGCTATGTCAGATAAAATAAGTAGGAGCGACCTGTCCTTGGCCATCTGTGCAGTATCAAATCCTAAGTCCTTACTTAATTTTATGCAGATCCTCCCCGATCTGTCTGGGGGAGAAGAGGCTCCTTGTGAGGAAATAGTGAAGTTTGTTATGTAGAAGTTACCTTTAACGAGTACCCTGTGCATACAGTCTGAAGCTTTGGGATCAAATTAATCTTTCCTAGTAAAGACAAGGTACTTAGCCAAAAAACTGAAGTCCACATTGTTGATGTTTGTTTGCTGTGCCTCTGTCATCACATTGCCCAGTAAGAGAGGTCCTTGGGGTGCCCTGGGGGTTGTGTGTGTGCACCTTTGTGTTGGCTGGTGAGGTCAGAGCTGTCTCTGACTGACAATAAAAGAGTATTTGGAAGAGAATTGTGTAACTCACAGGATCAAGGGGAACATGGAGTGACCCGTCAGCCTCGG
The DNA here is from genome assembly GCF_021613505.1 of Equus quagga. NCBI lineage: Eukaryota > Metazoa > Chordata > Mammalia > Perissodactyla > Equidae > Equus > Equus quagga. Next base: position 185,853,926 of record NC_060267.1, on the reverse strand, counting down.
GAAGAGTAACTGTGACAAGAGTTGCATTGTGGGGGGCCACTCAGGAGCATCTTTGAAGTCTGGGCTGCAGACACGGCTCGGTTCTCTTTTCACTCAGTGCTCAGGACTCGTCTTCCTCGGAAGGGAACCAGATTTGCTAACTTAAGTCAGGGGCCCAGTTCTTAGCTGGGGTTATTGACAGGCCATCCAAGGCACATGAGATGGGAAAGGAGTGTTTCCAGTTAAGATGGAGGGGACACAGGCACCTCTGACGCCCACTTCCAGGATGGCTCATCTCAGAGCAGAGCACTTCAGGGGTGGCTGTGACTGGGACCATAAGTGTGTGGATATCACCCAAATTCAGTCACCAAGGTAATCCTCTAGGTGGAAGCTCCTAGCAGTTTAATTCATCAACAGATGTTTTGTCTTCAATTGTGAAAACTTGGTCTTTTTCTGTTCACATTTAAAAAATCATATTTATTTAGCTGTTTTCAAATATACACAAAAATATAATAGTAATATGAACCCATATTGTAGCATTGTCCAGCTTCAATAATTGTCAACATTTTGCCAATCTTGTTTCTGTTGATTACATTTTAAAGCATTCTCTTAAGGATATTTTTATAACTGGCTATATAAAAAGTCACAAGACTTAACATGATGTCTGAGAACTTGCTTTATGAACATAAATCTAAGTATCAAATGATCAGGAGTTTCATACCAAAAAATAATGTGTTGCCTGTTAGAACAAAAGATGGCTCTGTGCCTAGGGGTGGTTTTATTTCAGTCTGTAAGGCTTTCTCCTGGCTGGAGCCGTGAGTCAGCTCCTGCACAGCTCCCTTCCAGATCACCTCTCCCGAATTGGTCTCCAGTGGTCGGCATCTTCGGGTGAGTCAGAGGTCTCGTTTGATAGTGAGGTCTTGGAGTGCCCGTCTGCATGCAACGCCAGAGCTGAGCGTGCTGTCACCTCTCTTGCAGTTGAAAGATGCATGAGTGTGATGCAGTCCGGGACACAGATGATCAAACTGAAGCGCGGGGCCAAGGGGCTGGTCCGGCTCTTTTACCTGGATGAGCACCGGACCCGCCTCCGATGGAGACCCTCCAGGAAGAGTGAGAAGGCAAAAAGTAAGAGCAGCCTCGAATTCTTTGCTGGGCTTGACGGGTCATGTTGGGTGGGCTCTGTGGGAGCTCCATATCTGTGGGACTTGCACATGTTTGCAGGTTTTGGGGTCAGTTGTTAAAGGATGTGGAGAGGCTGAATCAGTGATGACCATTTATGCTTTTTTAATTCTTTGGAGAATTTAAATCCATAAAAGTTTTCTTGTCCATGAATGCTGTAAATGCTCATATGTCCCGTGTTGGAGACATGATGTATTGTTTTATTTGGGATGTGAGGTTTTATAATCTGAGGCCTTTTATTTTCCTATAAAAGGTGAAGGATATCTTGAATCCAGTGGACTTGAAAGAGTATTACGATATTCTCAGCACAGTAAACTGATTAATGAGCCAATGAGACTGTTTCAATATCAACCAAAATGGCTTTGTTCTGACTCCCACTCTTCTGACTCGGCACAAGTCCGACTGAGTACCCCATCACGGCTCTCGCTTCTACCCCTTCCGTCCTGTTCTCGCAGGAACCTCCTGGGTCCAGGATCTCTTCACCTTTCTGGTGGCCTATTTCCAAGGCTCCTAACCAGCCTGCATGTTGCTGGTTTCTCCTGCTTTTGTCAGTTTAGGTGCTTCCCCCTTCAGGTAGCAGAAGACCTCGGCTGAATCAGGCTTACCTGATAGACAAAGTTGGTACCTCGTGTGAGGAGACATCAGAGCTTGGCGGCCACAGGCGTGGGACGTTGAGCCTCCAGCTGTGCTTCCTGAGTGCTTGTGGCCCTGTCCCTCGTGCTGGCCTGTGACCGAGCAGCAGCTGTTCTGGGCCTTGGGACTGACGGGAAGTGAGGAGGCCGAGAGAAGGTGCACCTTCTCTTCAGGGAGGAGGCCTCCCTCAAAGCGGACAGCCTTGGCTTCCTGATCAGGACTGGGTTGTGTTCCCACCACAAATCAATCAGGAGAAACCGGAGTGAGGCAGCCGCAGTGGCCTGCGCCTGGGCACAGGCTCCTTCCCGGGGGGCCATGTGGGGAATGTGTCAATACCAGAGGAAAATGGGGACCCTGCCGTGAAGGCCGAGCCAGGAGTGGATGGTGTGCATGGGCCATCAGGAGGGTTGTAGGACTCTAATTTCTGCTTAAACACAAGCAAGCAAGCAAACAGGAAATGCTGTTTTATCTGAGGGGATGGTCCCACCAGTGCTTCTCACATCCCAGCTGGCAGTGTCGCTTCACTTCCTAGATGGTGCCGATGGTCAGGCTGTCACTCCAGGCTCTCCACAGTCCAGCCTCTGCCTGCCGTCCACCCTCGTCTCCTGCCCTCTCCCTCTTGAGCCTCGCAGTCGGTGCCCCTGGAGTTGAGACCCCTGTAGTCGGGGTCCCTGGGTGGGCCCTCGTCCCCATGTCCTCACCCCTCTCCCCTGTGCCCTCTCTAACCCTGCTTTGCCATCACTGTCACAGCATCTCTCCCTAAAGGGCAGTCACACTAGCTGTGCTGTACGTTACCACCAGTTGTTTCTTCCTTCCAATTTTTCACTGTCGTTTTATACGTATTGTAAAACACCACAGTTGGTTCTGGGTCTTTGTATGTCTTCCCTGCATCAATATGCAGACTACGGATTTCACGCACTCATCGCCCCCTTCTCTACCAGTCCTCCTGCTCCAATGGCCGCCTCTCTCTTCCCATCATAAATTCCGTGCATCCTGACTCAGTGCCTGGGAGGGTTTGTCCAGACGGCCCCACATGGAGACACCTTCCAGCAGGAAATGATGGGCTTGTATTGCACATTTGGACTGAAAACCACAGCTCACAGACAGTAAATTTGTTCACGCTTATTTTTTAATGTAAAATGACTTGCTTTTCCTTTTGCTTAATTGGTTTAAGCATCTTCACCTTCCGTGTATGTGTCTCTTTCCTCACAGTCCTTATTGACTCCATTTACAAAGTCACTGAGGGCCGGCAGTCTGAAATATTCCACAGGCAAGCCGAAGGGAACTTTGACCCCAGCTGCTGCTTCACCATCTACCATGGCAACCACATGGAGTCCCTGGACCTCATCACCTCCAACCCCGAGGAGGCACGCACCTGGATCACAGGGCTCAAATACCTGATGGCCGGCATCAGCGATGAAGACTCCCTTGCCAAGAGGCAGAGGACCCACGACCAATATCCTCCCAGAGCTTATTCTTGAGCCGTGTGTGCGTGTGCATGTGTGTATGCATGTGTGAATCAAGCATTAGACTAAGCTTTATTTCTTCCCATAATTTGGAGGCTTAAAGCCGCTTTCCTGTCTGTCTTTGCCCCTCCCACCCTCTGTCCCTTCCTCACTGTCACTCCATGTTGATGGTGTGTGAACAATGTAGAAACAAGCTCATGTGGACTCAGGAGCAAACTCCTTCAGGGGAGACTGAATTTAGCTCCTCAACTGAGGTCTCCAGATGCAGCCTGAGGTTTCCCAAGAGAGACGAGGTCCCCAGGAAGGCATTGTTTGGATTAGAGAAAATCCTGCTTTGTTGTAAAGTCAGTTTAGTTTAACAGGTAGTTTTCGAGTTCCAGTCATGTCCGAGCGCTGAGCCCTTGCTGCTCCCACTCTCTTTTTGGAAACTGGAGTGATTGAGACTCAAGGGAGGTTACTTTTTACTTAATAACATTTACCGTCTCTAAATTGCTCGAGGAACTGCAGCCTGGGTCTCATTCTTGTTTAAGCCCATCCTTGTGGTCCTGCAGGGCTGGCAAGAGAAGTGATCAGTGTGTTTGCTCTGGAGGCAGCTCTTCTGCGGTCCAGCCAGGCCTGTGACCTGGCCTTTCTGGCCGCAAGTTCCTTACCTGTAAAGCGAGGGCATCAGACTGGTCGACTGCCTTGGTTCCCTTCTTTGCATTTTTAATGACCCCAAAGTATGTGTGCCCCATCCCTGTGGGGCATGGGACTACTCCCTTGCTGTTGTTGGAACGTGAGCCCCATTCTTTTTCCCACGGTGGTGATAAGTTTGTGCTGTTTCAGCTGCAGTTCCTCACACAGGCTGTGGTTGGAGCAGAGTGGTAACACTCAGCCCCTGGAAAAAAACTGCGCCAAGTCTGCGCTGAGCAGCCATGATGTTTTCATCGAGATTCACGGCTTGCAGAGCAATGCCGCTGGGATCTGTGAATGAGCAAACGCAACACAGGAACTAACTTGCTGTGCTTTGTTCTCTTGGTTTGGTTCTTAACTCCTTTAGGTTTTGTAAAAAACACAAAAAAATACTGAATTAGTAGGAGTGCTTTCTGGTGCAAGCCACAGAACCACGCCAACAGTGCCTCAAACCATAAAGAGTGCTTGTTTCTCATGAACAGGAGCTCTGAGACAGGGTCCTGGGGTCAGTTGGTCCGTGGCTTGGTGGTGCTGTTGGGGGCCTGGCTCTGGCGTCTTGCGTGTTCGCTTGGTCCTCAGCGGCTGCCGTTTGCTCAGAGAGAGCTGTAGCAGCTCCAAACACAGCCCTGCTGAGAGGGAGCAGAGTTTCTTCTCACAGATCTTTCTTTAAGAGCTAAGGAAAACTGCCTGGGAACCTCCCAGGAGATCCCTCTCCTCGCTGGCCAGAGTGCTGTGCAGGCCCTTACTGCACCGGCCAGGACAGGAATAGTTGATGAGCGTCACGGACTGTGATCTCAGGACCCTGGTGTGCCCTGAAAACTAAGGTCTCCAGAGTCTTTGTTTGTGTGGGTTTCAGCTATTGATATTTGTCATAGAAGAAATTAAATGAGAATTTAAAAAATATTTGTTGACTCATTAAAAATTACAGGTTAATGTAACTATTTTTTAATGCAAAGCAAATTAGTGAGAAGAGCAGTATTGCTTTTCTCTTTTGCAACATCTGTCTTAGTAAAATGCGTGGATTCTCGTGTCTGCTCTGCATTCGATCTGTTGAGATATGTCGTTGTAGTTGAAATGCACGAAGAAAGTCTCATCTCACACAGGTAGAGAGTTGGAGAAGGGGGTTCTGGGGCCCCTTGGACAATAGTTTGAGGATGGCTGTACTCCGGCCAGTCAAGACTCTTCTGCTGCCTCCAGTTCCCAGGCTCCACGACAGCTTGTGGTTCTTAGATACCTGAGCAAAGCCAGGGTTCCTCAGCAAGGAAGAAGGGAAGGCAGTGGCCGTGGGAGGACATCAGTGCCAGAAGTTGCTATCCTCAACCGGCCAACTAGGGCAAATTCACAATATTCCAGGGCTGTTAGCCTCTTACATAAATGTCTCTTCTATCCTTGAAGTGGTAGACAGTGAGGGAAATGGGCGTATGTTGTCTCCTTTATAAGATTTTACTAATTAGATAAGAGAGACATGCTCATTGCAGGAAGCCAGAGAGAACGGAGCTGCACAAAGAGAGTGAGCATCTTTCCCCCGTCCATCAGTTTCACACCATCCCCCCAAGTTCTGATGTGGACAGCTCGATGCACAGCCACACACACTTTTCTCTCGCTCGTTTTTGAAGTGGCTTGTTTGTTTTTTATTGTTGAGTTTTAGGAGTTCTCTGTATTCTGGATATGAATCCCTTATCAGATACTGACTGGGGTCCAGCCCCAGTTGTGCTGTGTTCTGTGTAACTTTGGGTCTGTCACTTAAACTCTCTTGCTTCTGGGTCTTATCTGTGACACAGTGATGATGTTAATTGCCTGCCTACCTTCAGGTGAGTTGATATCCACAAAGTGCTTAGAATGCTGTCCAGCACATACTAGACACTTTATAAATAGTAACTACTGTTGTTATTGCCAAGGAGAAGTGGGATCCAGCAAGTCTTTTGCTCTCCTGTGCAGCTAGATTAAAGTCTGAAATCTCAGTGGCCCCAGCCTACAAAGGTGGCGGTGCTGGCACCTAGCCTCAGCCTTTTTCTCCACCCGACCATTCTCCTCCATGGTTCCCTCACGTTGTCTCTTGACCCCAGGAGGGAAATTGTAACCTCTGGATACTTTAGCGGTCCCTTGTAGATGCTGCAAACTGGAGCCTTTCACCTTCCCCACACGTCAGGGGCCCTGCAGTCTGCAGCCTGTGGGACGAGTCAGGCCCACAGCCTGTTATTGTATGGGCTCCTGAGCTAAAGATGGGTTTTCAGTGGTTGAAAAAAATCAGAAGAGGAACATTTTGTGATACGTGAAAATTATATGAAGTTCAGATTTCAGTGTCCATAAATAATTAATTGGAAAATGGCCATGCCGTATGTTTACGAATTGTCTGCGGCTGTTTTCGCACTACACTAGTAGAAGTGAGTAGTTGCAGTTGAGACCAAATGGCCTGCAAAACCCTTTACTATTTACTCTCAGGCCCTTTTCAGAAAAAGTTTGCCCACCCTGCACAAAAAATACTGTTCAGTGCTTTGTATTTTTCTATAATTTCTTGATAAAAAATACTAGGCTGTGACTTTTCATTCAGTTTTTACTCTCAATTTTTCTTTGCAGAATGACGGTTTCTGTCTTAAACTTATCACGTGTGTGGCTGTGAACCATTAATTCAGGGCTGTCTGGGCACTTGCACTTCAATTGTGAAGAACAGCCTTAGGCTATCAGCGTGCATTTCCTTGCAGCTGTGCCGTAAGCCTCGTGTGCTGTTCCCGCAGAGAATCGTCGTCCTTTCATGGAGTCTTAGAGGTGGAAGGGACTGCAAGGTCATCTGGCTGTGCCCACTGACATTATGGATGGAGAAATGGAAGCTCTGAGCAGTCACACAGTGACTTGCTGTCCCAGGGCCAGGCCAGCACAGAAGCAGACCTGGCACCTGTCTCTTGGCCTGATCATACCTCTGCTTCTTCCTCCAGTCCCCTCTCCCCTAAACCAGTCACCAAGGCCACTGGTGTGTTGCCATTGCAGGCGTTGCAGACACAGCCCCGCCCACTAGGGCTTCTTCCTGCAGGAGACTCAGGCGGTGGGTCTGCTTGTCAGTGCTGCTTCTCTGGAGAAGCCCCTGAGAGGCTTTGGTGAAGAAGTGTAGAATAAAAGGACAAAATACTGCCACCACTGGACTCATGTTATCACCTCTTTGAATTCTGGGAACAGTTTGTGGGGCCAGAGCAGCATCCACCGTGGAAAGAGGTGGAGCTCATGGGCGGGGCTGTGTGTCCAGGACACAGGAAAACCCGATCAGGTTCTTACTGGGAGTGGCCGTGTGTTCACTCCCTCAAGTCTTCAGTCCCTCTCCCCAGCCCTGGGTCACTCTCAGCTTCCGGGTGTTGTGTAATGAGGTTCTGCCTGAGCCCCATGAGGAGACACTGAACTTGGAAGAACAGGGCTCGTTATTTTCAAATGTTATAAAGGGAACAAAATGTGAAGAAGGTGTTTACAGTCTGAAAATCGCCTCTGGTCAACTTTAGAAGAAATAACTTTCACCTCCTGGTATTTTTACTTGCTAAGGGACAGTCTCCCACCATTGTAATTTTATTCCCCTGAGAAATGTAAATGTGCTCTGTTACCCCTGGGAGGTTACTTAATATTTTGACTTAAAATGAAAATCTCTGCCCTATGTTGCCTGGTGGTGATGCCTGGTGGTGAGCAGATACCACCCATCCACCCTGCCGTCTGAACACACCCACTCTCCTGCAGGCGGGTTTTGAACCTGTGCTTTTCCCTAACTTTGATTCTCTGCTTTCCTTCCATCACGTGCATTCTCTTCCTCTTTGTTAGCCTTCGAGTTTTGAAGCTCAGTTTGGTTTTCCAAGTATACACCCAATTACTGCCTTCTGTAATTTGCTCCCAACAACTATGAATCATACATTTTTAAAAAGTCCTCTGCTAAATGTTAACTCATCTATTTGTTATGGTTTATTCTGCTTCCTCACTATGTAAAACAACTCAAGACTCATCCTGCTGAGCATCTTTTAAAATCTCAACTTGCATGATGTAAATCCTTTTTATCTAAACGCAGCTTCATGTCCCCGGTCACCTGGTGCCATACCTGAGCTTTGATATCAGGCTCATACTTCATCTTCCTGTCCTTCCCTTAGAGTTTGTGCCTATCAGGCTGGAGCCATCAAAGTTAATAACAGGAAGAGGAACAGCCTAGAGACGGACGGCCTTCTGTGAGGGGCCAGGAGAGTTGCACCAGTTGCAGGAGGCCTGGGGCGGACACCTGGTTCTCTTAGCATCCTTACCAGATTTTTCCCTCTCTCAGTCTTGTATCCTCATCTGAACAGTGAGGAGATGGTCTGGATGGTTCAAATGAACTGCATGGTCTAAGTTGCTAAATGTAGGAGTGGGACTGAGAAAGGGCGTTGAGGTCGTGCAGCATGGGGTATGGTGAAGGTAGGAAGACGCTAGATGAAAAAGGGGAAGATAAGGCCTGACTGTGGTGTGTTTGGGGCTTCATCACATTGTAGAGAGTCCTGAGCAGGGCGCATAAGAATGCATGAGTTAAAGAGGCTCTCAGAGCCCTGTGCTTTGCCCTTGCTGCACAGTGAAGGGACCACCTCCCCTGCCCCCTCCCTCTGCCCCTTTGGCGTCACTGTCAGTGGCTCACCAGAGCCTGGGCTTTGCAGCCTCCTCAAGAATGTCTCTCGAGTTCACTATTCAAGATGAATGTCCTTGTGCCTGTTCTGTGCGAGCAGTTTTTATTTTGATGAAAACACAAGTGTTTTTCTTGACCTTTGTGCACGTGGCTGAAGCAGACCTTCGAGGAAGCTGATAAGAATGGTGATGGCTTGTTGAATATTGAGGAGATACACCAGTTGATGCATAAGCTCAACGTCAACTTGCCCCGAAGAAAAGTCAGACAGATGTTTCAGGTATGTTTCTGCGATCACTTGGCCTCATGTGAAACACACAATGGAGGTTATTGAGGTACTTAGATATTTTATGGCTGTTTTGTTTTGTTGGAAGCTCGTATTCCCTGCTCTGTATTGTCTTATTTCTCTTTGATAAGAGAGGCATTTTATTTCATCAAGGAAAAAACTTCCTAAATTGAACATGCACCCACAATTTCACTTCTAAAATGCTTTTTTGTTGCTGTTGCTGTTTTCAGAGTCATTGTAAGCACTTGACCTGACCCTTAAATAATGGAGTCAGTGGGATCAGGTACTGTGGAGGGGATCATAGTGTCTGATCTGCCCACCTTGCAGGCTGTGTGAAGATCAGGATGGAGACTAAGTAACATGGAAAGCCCCACTGTTGAGTCCTCAAGCCTGTTGTGTTTCAGAGGAGTGAGTTAGAGATGGAGAATCCAGGAGGCACAGGAGCGCCTGTCACTGCTGCCATCAGGCGAGCTCCCCAGGAGCACGCTCAGCTGCTTATTGGTGAGAGGAGGTGCCCCTAGCCCACTGGAAAGTCCTCGAGCAAAGTCCTTGGACCCAGACTTACTGTGTGGCCTCCACAGTAATTGTACTCAGTCCTCAGTCTCAGGGGTGAAAGTGAGTTCTGTTGAGTTTGAGTTGGTGCAAAAGCGAAATTAGAGTTTTAGTAATCACTAGGATATTAATTTGGGAAAGGCTTTTACCTGGAGATAAGTCACAGGCATAATCGATGTTTTGCAGTGATTTTCTGTTCTCTGTGACTAGGTAGGTGATGTTCTGTACGTGTGAAAATAAGCATGTGGTGATGTTTTATGATGTTTAATGTTTTGTGCTCCCTTTGTTTTCTAACCACTTGTTTTTGGAGGTTCTTAGAGGTTCTAAGGGCAGGAAGAACATGAGGGGTGAGATGCAACCATGATGGAAGATGGAGGCTGGCCTGGTTCTGTGACCTCTACAGTGGTCCTGTCCTTGGGGAGCTCTTGGCTGAGAGGGTTTGCCTTGTGGGGATTGGTTCTATTGCACTGGAGAGCGACAGGAGAGGAAGGACAGAAGAGGAGAGAATGAGATGTGCTGTAGAAGCACCCTGGAGAGGGGGTGGGGCCTGTGAGGGGACATGAGTTGTCACAGAGTGAACTGCCTTTAACCTGGAGAGAGGTTTGCCGTGTCCGGCGCTCCTGGGACATCTCCCTTTTGCCCCGTGTGAGCTCCAGTGCCCCATCTGCAGCTTTCCACACCAGGTCTTCTTTACACTAGAGCGGTGGCTGCTGATTAAATCAGAGAGGCCAAGCTTGAAGAGGAGGGCAAAGTCCATACCTACAAAAGGGATGCATTTTGGGGTGCTTCCTGGAAGTAAGAGAAGGAAGTGACATAGATACTGGACTATTTTTACTTCTAGGTTTTTTTCCTTTCGGGCGCCTTTTATCTCTAATGCACCAAGCATTTTAGAGGGAAAATCAGGAAAGGCTTCTGTCAAATGTCTCATGAGAGCGAAGTAAATCCTGTAGACAGGTTTTAAGAAAACACTAAGGGTCGTTTTATGGCTTCAGATTTGGAGTTGGATGGAGCCAGGCGTGACTGGGTGGCGGCTGTGCCCGCGTCTGTAGGGCGTTTCCACTGCCGGCTTCTCGTGAGCAGGGTCAGACGTGCTCGTGGAGGGAGCCACAGGACCGAGGGTCTTCCTGACATTTCAGGACTCTTTCTTTTGTTCCCTCTCTTTTGACCAAATTGCTGGTAAAGACGTAAAGCCTCCCTGGGACTTTCTTTGCCTTTTTGCTGCAGTGCCAGATTCAGCTGATTTTTTTTAAAGGAATCTTTTAAGGTGTGGGTAGCTTGCTTTAGATGCTATTGTCTTAACCTCAGAGGTTTACTGTTCCTAATTGTCAGGCATTTACAGGAAAGTCTTGGAATATGTTTCGTCTCTGTATCCAGGGTTAGGTTTCTGAAACAAAGCTTTGGCAGAAACATGAACATTAGACCCCGTGTCTTAGGATGCAAAGACCCTGCAACCAGGAGCTCACACACTGGAAGTGCTGATTCTGTAGACCAGTCTGCCTCCGCCTTTAAAATGACAGCCGGCTCCAGCCCTCAGCCTCACAGAGAAACCGTGTGGTTAAGTGTTGGTTGGAGTGGTTGCTCATCATTGACTCAAGGTTAGCAGAGTTTTAAAAAATACGTATTTTTATGAGCACTTTGACTTCCAAAACTGTGTCTAAAACCACACAACAGCTGAGTCTGCTCACAAAATCCATACACTTCCGGATGCCCTTTGTCCTGTCAGTTTTGTTCACTGACAGCTGTGTTCACGTGGAATAAGGAAGAGCAGGTAAACGGACTGGCTGCTCGTTATGCATCCCTCACAGTTTGTGGTTTTATGACAGATTCAGCCAATCAGAAGTAAGATACAGGGCATGTGTCTCACTCAGTAATCCCTGAAACAAGTAATTCCAACCAGAAATCAGTCCAGAGGGATTTCCAGCCCTCTGTAGAGGGAGAGCAGGGGGACCGGTGATGCTGACAGCTGAGAGAGCATGAGCTCCTGATGCTGAGTGGAGAGAGGCTCTGCTATGATTGCAGGTCACCTTTGATTGAGTTAGTTCACAAGCTGGTGCGAGACTGGTGTTTTAGTCATGCATTATGTGTAGCGTTTCTCTGTTGTTCTTGGATAGTCTTGTCCGAGATTTCTCTTTTTCATTAGTTTCTTCAAAAGATCAGCTTTTGGTTTCATTGCTCACCTCTGATGTTATATCTATTTTCTATTTCCTTGCTTTTTGCTTTTGTTTATAGTTTATTTCCTTCTATTTTCTTTAGCTTAGCTTTCTTCTAGCTTTTTGAGTTCAACTATTAGCTTATTTGCTTTTAATCTGCCTTGCTTTCTAATAAATTTAAACTTCAGGTTTCCTTCTAATGACTGTCTTCCCTTTCTCACACACGTTTAACCTGGAGAGCATGTGTTCACCTCTGTGTGTCATTTCCTATTTAGAAATGTATCATGCTGTTTCCAGGTTTTTTTTAAGCTTTCTTTGTTAATTTATAAATTTACCGTGATCAGAGAAATTGGTTTTTATAAGGTTGGTTCTTTATAATTTGTTGAAACCTTTTGTGGACTAATAGATAGTCGGTTTTTAAGTCGATCCTGTGCCTGAGGTGAGTGGTGGTTCACCATCTGTGGGTGCGTGATGCCTGGTTATGGTGAGTGTCGTCTCCAGGGCTCGGTTTCCTGCTTCGACTCTCACTGCCTCCTTCTCTCCGCGCCTCTTTCAGGAAGCTGATACAGATGAGAATCAGGGGACCCTGACATTTGAAGAGTTCTGTGTTTTTTACAAAATGATGTCGTTGAGACGGGACCTTTACCTGCTGCTCTTGAGCTACAGTGACAAGAAGGATCACCTGACAGTGGAAGAGCTGGCTCAGTTCCTCAAGGTGGAGCAGAAGGTATCAGACTATTGAGCGTTTCCTTAAAAATAGGCATGAGAGGCACACAGGCTTCCCTTGGGGTGGATGTGGGGACACTTTAAATTTAGGGGAGAGGGGTCAACATCACAATTCCACAGAAACCTGTCTGAGTTATTTAGAATGTGTTTACAGCAGCTTTTATGACGGAGTGATAAATTGAACACTTACACATTTTTTCCCTTTAAATATGTTGAGTATGGCTGTGCATATTTTTCCACAAAGAAATGAATGTGAACCGTGTGTTTCATTTTAGATATAATGGTAATGTTTTCTTTATAATAATAATATAGCTATTTTTAAACTATGACATAAGTTTTAACTAGCAAAATAGTAATTCATTGATAATTCTGATAGGAAATTGGCATTTGATCATGAGAAGGCTAAGTAAGTCGTGATTAGCAAAGGGAATCCCTAAATATATTTGAAATAAGACTTTCTTTATTTTGAGGAAGATTAGCCCTGAGCTAACACCTGCTGCCAATCCTCCTCTTTTTGCTGAGGAAGATAGGCCCTGAGCTAACATTTGTGCCCATCTTCCTCTATTTTGTGTGGGATGCTGCCACAGCATGGCTTGATAAGTGGTGCTAGGTCCACGCCTGGGATCCCATTCAGCGAACCCCAGGCCGCCAAAGTGGAACATGCGAACTTAACCGCTGTGCCACCGGGCTGGCCCCTGAAATAAGACTTTAATTTTAATACTACGTAGGCTGAATTGCGGTCAACAAGGCTGGTCTTGTCCTGCTGCTTTTTTTATATTGCCTTAAACTCTGTTCGTTTCTCACTAGAGTAGAAGCATAAATGAATGTTTGTTTTTTTTTCTAGCTTTATTGAGGTATACTTGACAAATAAAAATTGTATGTTTTAAGGTTTGCAGCGTGAGGTTCTAATATACATGCACATTGTGAAATGCTTACGATGGTCAAGCTAATTACCACCTCTCAGCTCGAACAGTTACAGTTTGTTTTCTGGGGTGAGAACTACTGAGATGGACTCTCAGCGGGTTTCGGCATATAATCCAGTATTACCCTTAGATCCCAGAACCTACTCATCCCACGTAACTGAACCTTCTGCCCTCTGACACGTGGTCATCCCTCCCCGTCCCTGCAGTGACCTTCTGCTCTCGCTTTTATGGTTTTCACTTTTTTAGGTTCCAGTGTAAGTGAGATGGTGCGGTTTTTGTCTTTCTGTGTCTGATTTCACTTAGTATGATTTCCTCTCAGTTTAGCCACGTGGTCGCCAATGGCAGGAACAATTGAATCAGTCATTCCCATGTAGTGGAACCTCTCTGAAAAGCCCTGACTTGTGGAGCCTGGAGAGCTTCTGGGTGTTGAGCACAGGGACGTGCTGGGAATGGTGTGCCCAAGAGCAGGGAGCTCCAGCCTCTGTGCCCTTCCCCGGGCATGTCCACGTGTTGTTCCTGAGTCTACTTCATAATAACTGGTAACTTACGTAAAGCCTTTTTCTGAGCTCGGTGAGTCGTTCTGGTGAATTATGGGAGCTGACAAAGACTCTCCTTGACTGGCCTCCAGGCAGGCTCTTCTGAGCCCTGTTTTGACTGGGCCCTGTTCTTGGGCCTCATCCTCAAGGGTCCAGTTGTATCAGGAATCCTGCTAAGTCTCTTTCACCAGAACCTGCTTCCTCAATCTCTGTTAAGCTTCCTCACCTTCCACCCTCCGCAGCTGGTGTCTGATCACTGGCCTGCCTTCAGCAAGAATCTTGTTAGACCAGTGTAGCCAGAACCCCTCACCTGATGTTTCCTCCACTGACCCCCACCCTGCACACTGCTATAGATCCCACTTGTCCATCCTGTGTTCAGAACTGGACCAGTTCTATACTGAGTTCTCTCTTCCCCTCTTGCAATAGTTACTAATTAAAATCTATTTTTACTGCTTTAACTACTGTCCAGTTCTTTTTTCCTTGACAGAATCCCCAGATTTGTAGTAGGCCAGGCAGAAATGAGGTAGCCTGGCACCCCATTTGTGGCTGACATCTGACATGGGGTGGTCTGTGGGACTGAGCCTTCCACCTGTGGGGTCTGAGCTGACTCTAGGTGGTCAGCGTCAGAGCAGAATTGAACTGTTGAACACCCAGTTAGTGTCACAGAACGTGAGATCTGGTTGGTGTCAGAAAAAAGACACTAGACCTGGAAATATTTGCTTTACCTCATTATCACAACCTGTACATTCTAGGAATAACAGATTGAGATTTTATGAATTTTGTAGTTGCTTTCTTGAGAGTTAAGCTAGATAGTGTAGTAAAATGTTTTGTCAAATTAGTTATTTTAGTTAGTTTGATAATTTGGCGAAGGCAGAGATTGTCCAGTAGCTGCACAGTCAGCTATTAGACAGCAGAGAATAGGAACAGGGTGACTGAGGAAACTTTTTGCCCAGAGAGATCCTTTCTACATTTCTGCTCTTCTGCCTATTTCTCCATTCTTGCCTGGAGAACTCTTCATGGCCTAGTGGAAAGAACACCAGATGAGGAGCCCGGAAGACCTACGTTCTTCACTGGGTGAGAATCTTCGTGGAGTGTTGGTTTCCTGGCTTGCAGCTTGCAGCAAGGGAGCGGATGCTGCCTTTCCTGTCTCACAGTGTCAGGTTGGAGACTGATTGCGGTGGTGCGTGTGAAAGCCTTTTGATGAGATATTCAGAAGCACAGCAATGTGAGAAATTAAAGTGTTTGAAGCTCTTGACTTCCAGTTCATCTGGGCTGGTGGAGGTAACCCGATCCATTTGGATGGCAGCCGCGGGTGTTGCTTGCTAAGGGCGCACGCTCTTCCCTCCTTTTGGTTACACTGACATTCAGCCAGTAAATTTTAGTTGGGAAAACAGAAGAAGCCAGTGTGCTGTGATGTCTGCTCCTGGCAGATGACTACCTGTACCCAGTTTAATTTCCTAGATCAGCTTGGAGCTACATGTGGCATAACTTGAAGAAGTTTAAAACAATCATGATACATCAAGAAGCATAAATTACGAAGGAACATATTCATGTCTTCAAACTTTGAGTTTACATGTGGTCCAGTTTATCAAACAGCATAAAATTAATATCAAGTACAAACTAGGAAAATATTTGCAACATACAAAGAGGGAAATACTGAATTTCCTTAAAAGGAAAATGCTCTTATAGACTATGGAGGAAAAAATGAATACCCAATAGAAAAATAGGCAAAACATTTGAAATACATAAAAAATTTCTTAAGTCAATAAATCTATTAAAAATGTTCACCCTTCATTAGTAATTTAAAACTATGAAATAAAACCAAGAGACCATTTTTAAACCATCAAATTAGTAAAGGTTAAAAAAAAGCTACTGCCAAACACGGTGTCCATCTCTTATATTTCTGGTGGAGTTGTGGAATGGTGCGATCTTTCTATAGAACAATTTTATTATTTGTCAAATTTTAGGTAACTTATAACACTTTGACCAATTCATTTTATTTCTAGTAATTCACCCTAAGGAAATAATGAAGCATGCACAGCAAAAAGAAGTTATGACACCGAGCCTGAAGTGAGTTCGCTCACCTGTTGCGCAGCAAGCCAATCTTTGACGCTGGGTGTGGTGGAAGAAAGTAGGAATTTTATTTTTGCACAGTGCTGAGCAAGGAGAGAGGGCAGCTAACGCTGAAATCCCAAACTCCTCGAAAAGCTAAAAGGAAGGGTTTTTATTTGGGGTTTTAGATAGGGGAGGGGGAGCATATGGCCTTGCTGGTCGGAGCTTTCCCACCAGCCTGTCTTTGGCCTTGAGACTACTTGCAGAGAGGAGGAAGCCTGTGATCTTGCTGGTCAGCAGCTTTCCCACCAGCCTGTATCTTTTTGTGAAGAGGAGATAATCCAGGTGGTTGTCCTTGACAGTATCTGTCTCCATGGAGGATAGTGGATTCTGGAGCCAGGAAGCCAGAGAGTAAGCAGGGAATGAGTGCTTTGATGTTAACCCCATATATGCTGGGTTTAATGTGGGGAAACTGATATCAGGGTCTGTATCAATAATGTTCTGAATTTCATCATTCTTTAAAATAGAGAAAAATTAGACATGATCTAAATATGCAGCAAGAGAGTCATTAGTCCAGAGTTTTGTGGATTTTCAGTTTTGAAACAAGATTTTCTCAATGGAACAAATCTGAGGCCGTTTGATGTTCCATGTGGCAGTGATTCGCTCGTCTCTGATGGCATGAGACGGGTGTAGACACCAGAGTCTTCAACTTCTAAGGATTTACTCAGTTGTGAAGTGAAATACCCTGCTGGCCACATCCACTCTCAAGGACACTCTGAAATCAGGTACTGGCCCACGGGTCAGATCTTCCTTTCAGAGAAGCTCTCTGAAAACTGAGTTTATGCCTCTGACATGTCCCGCTACTGTTTGATTAGTACTTTCATCCCTAGAACGTAGATGTCTAAGGGAAATTTGCGCTGTCCTTTACATCCATGAAGAAGTGCCAGTTAAGCGGGGAGCCAGTGGCCGCGGTGTCGCCTCCGCCGCTGCCTTGCGTCCCCTGATGAGGACCACCGACCTCACTCCTCTGCAGCTGCCAAGCACTAGGGCTGGTTGAGTTTTCTGTTATTTGCCCTGTGGTTGTGCAGACAGAGTCCCCCGTCTCTGCCAGAGAGCCGCTGGTTTCTCAGCCCCGGGCGAGGCACTCTGTGTTCAGTCCTTTTCAGAGCCCTGGGTCCGAGGGGTGGTCTGAGGTTGTCCCTGCCCCTTGACAGCCTTCCTAGCAAGTCCCCACCCACCTCGGATTCGTGTGCTCCCCCTGGCTCGAGGTGAGAGGAGGAGGCAGGAGCCTGGAAGCCCCAACAGTCTGGAAAGCCGCCTGCTGGCTGAGCCAAGGATGGGGGGAGAGCCGCTTGCAGTTTGCGTGGCGCCTCCACCGGGCGTGTGCAGGGGCGTCCATGCAGGGTGGTGGTCCGGGATGAGAGGGGGGCATCCACGCGGGGGGTCGGGGGCGGGGCGTGGCGGGTGCCTCCCACCCCGCCCGGACCTCATCGCGGGTGTGATCCTTGGCATCCGTCCCGCATCTCCCGGGGGCTTCGCCAGCACCATTTGCGTCTCCAGTCTCCTGCTGAAATGTCTCCCCAGTTCTTCTGATCCAACGAGGACGCCCCGGCCAGTACCTTCACTTCTCTCGCTGAGCCCAGCATGGTTTGGTGACAGTTGTGGCTCATTCTAATCTTCGCTCTCCTGTGAGAAATGATTATAAACTCTTTTTTGCTTGAAACTACCCCTTTCTGGTGCTAGTGCGCCTCTATCTTTTTTATGTTAGCATTTTCCTCATCATAAGGCATCACTTTAAGAGCCTTTCCTGAGCTTGTTTCATTTTTCTTAATTATTCACAATTAAGGCAGTTGAGAGACTGTTCAGAGTGATTACATCTTATAATAATGTTTCTCCCTTGAATATAGTTCCCAAATGACATTTCCTGTGAAATAGTCATATATCTAAATGCTTTGAAATTTGTGGTTTAACTTTGGGGTGAGCTGAGGTGGCCATTTTGGGGAGATAGTTATTGTGGTTGTCTTCCTCTGTTGAAAACCAAATGACCATTCATTTAGAGCTGTTTTCCCACTCCCTCCTGAAGTTACCCAGAAATACAGTAAAAAGACTTTTCCCTCTGTGTAAAACCACAAGGACAAAGAGAACAGGAGAGGAGGCAGCAATGACCAAGTCCTGAAACTTGTCTGACGTGAAGGAGCCTCGCAGGGCTGAGCCCGAGTCCGCAAGAAGCCGCCGAGGAGAACCCCATGCAGCTCAGAAATTGATCACACAATCCTCGCCGAAGCAGGGAAGGAGGAGGGTTCGGGACCGCGAGCATCCACGGGCTGGAGGGGGGACCGGGGCCCAGCAACTAGTGGAGCCTGGGTCCCGTCCCCGTAATGGAAGCGGTGGGCAGTTTGTAAAGGGGTCCCTACATGCGTATCCTTTTGCAATGTGGCTTTGCCTCGCCTCCCATCAAGAAGTGGGGTCTATTTTCCCGCCGGTTAGATCTGGGCTGGCCCTCTGACTTGGTTTGACTAACGGATGGTGGCAGGAATGATGTTCCTCTTGCCTGGTGGGAACTGTGAGACTGTCACCAGGAAGCCAGGCTGGTTGCTTTGAGGACGAGAGACCACACAGAGAAAGAGGCCCAGCTGCCCTGCCGCAGATGTGGGGGAGGCCAGAGGGAGCTCGGGCTGTGGCAGGTGACACAATGGCGGCAGGGACTGGAATAGCCCAGGTAGCAGCAGCATAAGTGTCCAGCCGGACCCAGGCCCACTAACCCTCCCGCATGGTCGTGTTCAAAGAAGTTGCTTTAAGCCTCTCAGTTTTAGGTGGTTTGTTTCACGGAAATAGGTAATGAATACAAGGATTTAGGGAACACCTCTGTTGGCAGGCGTCTTCCAACACTCAGTGCCCAGGTTTATCCCTCCATGTAGGAATTGGAAAGATTTCCTTGGGGGAATATGATAAGCTATAGCGGTTGAAAGGGGGTCCCAACTCCTAGGACCTGTGAAAGTGAATCTATTTGGAAATAGTATTTGCAGGTATCATTAAGGATGCTGAGATGAGATAGTCCTCAATTTAGGGAGGGCCCTAAATCCAGTGATGAGTATTCTTATGAGAGACAGCAAGAAGACACAGACAGAGAAGAAGAAGGCTGAGTGAAGACGGAGGCAGGGACTGTCCCCGTGGAACCCAGCCAAGGGGCACCCAGGGTGCCAGCAGCCCCCAAGCTGGGAGAGGGCCATGGAACAGATTCTCCCTCGGGGTCCCCAGAGGGAGCCCACCCCGCCCACACCCTGACGGGGACGTCTGGCCTCCAGGTCCGTGGAGAGGACATTTCTGTTGTTTCAAGCCACCAAGTTCCTGGTCATCTGTTACAGCAGCCACGGGGGTGTAGCACACTAACCCAAGGAAAGAACCCTGAAACATTGACGTCAGTCCTCGGACTAAGAAGACAGTCCAGCTGGAGAATTCTGCAGTGGAGCCCAGCAGTCGGTAAGCTCTGCCCAGGAATATGGAGCTTCCAACCAGTTTTTATTGCCTTGATTTTAAGTATGCTTTTAAATAGCCAGTTTTAAAAATGGATTTTGAGTAGCCAAGGCTTACTACATGTTTGAGGAAATTTCTACCACAAAAAAACAGAAACCAAGGCAAACAATTAGAATAAAGAAACTTGAAGGAAATAGAGGCAATACAGAGAGAAGAAAATTTTAAAAATTGACATTAATATCATGAGAGTGGTAAAAAAATGTAACCATGAAGCAAGAGCAGAGTGTTCTGAGAAGAGAAGTTCAGAGGAAGAAAGAGCAGAGAACTTAACTTGAAAGACGGCTTAGAAAGTACAGTTGAGCAAATTGTCCAGACAGTAGAACAAACAACAAAAAGATGGAAAATAGAAAAGATAAGGAAATTAGTAGATTATTGCAGAAGGTCCACTATCTGAATAATAGGAGTTGCAGAAAAAATAGGAAAAAATAGAAGGGAAGAAATTACCAAATAAATAATACACAAAGTGATGAGTGCGGAAAGATTGGGACCTGTAGGTTGGCAGGGAATGGAGGAAGATCCACAGAGACCAGGCGTGGTGAAGTGTTGCTGTGCCGAGGACGGAGGGAGGCCCTCAGAACTGGCAGAAAGACAGAGAAAGACTATCAAATTAATGACCAGAAACAGGTCCTGTGAAGAGGACTGAATTCAGAATGGTGTCAGACTTCTCAACAGCCATTCTGGAAGCCATGAGACACAGAGGCAACGATTTCTGACCTGGGATCTCCTTCTCGGCTCAACTGTCAACCAAATGTGTGTGTGGAATAAACACGCACAGGAGCACACACAAAACACAGGCAAGAAATAAAGAAGTGATTTACTTCTTGAGTGCTCTTTGGCAAGAGTGACAGAAGGAAGCCAGGACAGGAGTTGAATAAAGTTCTAGAACACTGCCAGCCTGGAATAAGGACCTTTACAGAGGAAAAAAAACGGAATTCATGGATTATCCATTGCCTTTGGTTTTGTGGAAAATCGTGCTGGGAGACTGTTAGAGTCATTGGGAAGAATTTGTGATAGGGACATTAAAAATTAACCAAAGGGACTGGAATTGCAGTATTTGACAAATTAGAAAAATCTCTGTGAAAAGAAACATAATCATACGACAGACTCAGTGTTCAGCATTTCCTTAGAATAATTTACACACTGAATAGTAATTTAATAAAAATTAAGATATAACCACATTGAGAAGATGGGTAGAGGGAGAAAGTTAGGTTTGTTGGCTCCAGAGAGCTAAATCTCTATATAATGTAATAAAAAATCTACAGGTAATGTTTAAAGTATACGAAAGAGAAAAATGGCATCAGTAACATAATAATTAGGAATAGAAAGACTCATTCCAAAAGAAACACATATCTAGAAATATTGACATTATTTCCTTTGGAGAGTGGTGCTGTGTATAGAAGGGGAGATCTGCGTCTTAGTTTTGACTTATTTAATTATGGATGTATTACTTTGATAAAATAAATTGGAAAGAGTTTAGTAATATTAAAATCTTCTGTAGTTTATGCTATGATTTTGTGTTGCATGTGCTTTGGGAATCACAGCTATAAGAAATACAATTATTTACTCCTGACTTTGTTTCAAAATTTTGTACTCCCTGGAAAAGCTTTGCTACAAAACTTATAAGAAGTTTGGGGATAAAAAGCTAGTGTCAGAATACAAATATTTTATAGATTCGTGACCTTGGTTTCTACAGTTAGTTCATCTGAAGTGGATCGAACTTTCACATGAGGGCCAGTGTCTTTCTCTTTGGGATGAGATTAAAGAACTAGAGTAAACAAGGAACAGAGAAGGGAGTCCCTTCTGGATTAGTCAAAGAGGTCAAATTATAATAACTGATTTGAAAGTTGCAAAAATTTCAAAAGTTAAGGTTTAGGAATTTCAGCTATACTGTAAAAGCAATGAGTTTTGAAAGTAAGCGTTTCAATTTTTCAGTGGAAATAAGGAAAAGCATCCAGACAACAGGTGTAATGTAAACAAAAAACCTTTGGACTTGAAGTTAGAAGGTCAGATGGGAACTGTGGATCTGCCTCTTACTGGTTTTATGACTCCAGCTGAGACAGTTAACCTTTCTCAGCATCAGTTTTCCAATCTATAACATGGGGATAAAAGTGGTAATTTACAAGCCTGTTGTAAGAACTATTTAGGATTATGTGTTTAAAAGCTCTTTATGAACTGCACAACATTGACTACATTATATAAGAGTCATTATTAAAATAAATCAAGTTTTCCCTAAGTTCTTTTGGCACCAGCTGCCTCGTAAAGAAAGCACAGTCCTCAGTGTTGGAGGAGCAGGCGGCAAACAGAACTTTCCAGTGAACTCCTTGGGAAACCGGGCCAGAGCCGGGAGAAGCTGCGTGCTTCCCCCCTGATCAACTGTGTCAGCGGGAAGCAGAGCAAGGAGGAAAGGACGGTGCCCAGCACTCACCTGTGCTGGACCTTGATTCCTGCAGTAAAACCCTCGTTAACCTTTTAAGTGAGGTCTAAAGAATTCAGTTGTGTGAAGTGTAGGATTTTGCTGTTGGGAGGTAAGGAAACGAGACCAGGGGTGGGGGCTGATTGACTCCTGCATTTCAATTCGCATTATTAGGAGGTTTTACTGTATTTCACCAAATTAATCCTTAGTACTTGAATTCTGGTAGGCAGTGGATTATTTCCCATTAATTCTTAAACAGTTCCCAGAAGACTATGAGCTTCCTAGGAAACCTACTAATACTTTCACAATTTGATGAATATCTTTCAAATATGATGCTTCTTGCTTACATGTTCCGCTTTGTATCTTGAATGAGTAACATGTTGTCTGCTCATCTGCACTTAGCTCCATCCCAGGATGACAGCTTTTTGTTGTTTGGCTTTTTAGATCTCATGGGCTCCTGGCAAACCACCGGAGTGCACGTCAAGGCCCCACATCTCTGAGCAAATAGCCTCATAAACCAGATGATTGCAGTGTAAACTCAGTCTCCTGTGGCTCATACAATTTTTATCAGTATGGTTCTTTTTATTTTGTGAGAAATTACTTATCTTTCAGAATGCATATGATAAATCTCTCTGGCTTATAGGAGACAAATTCACAAGCTGCTCGAAATCTGACAGGTTAGTCAAGTCCATGCAGGTGGTGTGGTTTCACTTACGGTATTTCCTGGTGGTGTCCGGTGATGTAGGCCTCTGAGTTGAGTGAGAACTATAAACCTTACTCAAAGGATGCATCAGCTATTATGCAGCTAGTCTGAAAAAAAGAAAAGCATTCTGTGCTCTTTCACACTGGCAAAAAATAGTCATGTAAAAGAGCTTCCCCCTGCAAATCTTTTAAATGTTATTAAATAGACTATTTAGGAGAATTAGATTTCACTAAAACATAAGTATTGAACCTAAGAGATAAAGGAATCTCTGAGAAATATCACTGAAATAGGAAATACTGGCTCACCAGTTCTCTCCTTCTATTGTTATTGGTTAGTGTATGTAAATATCATTGTTAGGTTGTAGGGCTGAATAGATTTTTAATGAAAATATCGCATTCTTTATGTTGCTATTTAAGTGAAGAAATTATTCCTGAAGAGTTTACTTTTCCTAGTGACACTAAGTCTGTAATGTTCATGGAGCAGCCTTGAGAGAGACTCAGTAATAACAGCGTACGTGGCTTTTTTATTCTTACAAATATTGATTCATTTAATGCTCACAGCTCCCTTACAAAGTAGACACAGAGAAGGTGAGAGACATACTCAGCATCACCTCGAACAAAAGGAGCTTGCTGATTTCTCTGTTGTGATTTTCCGCCTCACCTAGCTTTTGGTTTTTACTTTCTCATACTGACCTCTGTCTCCTGGAATCTGTGCTCGCCGTTCAGTGGAAGGATCTACTGATAGACACACACCTGGGGGACTTACCCAGAGCATTCTGTTTTGGTTGGGAATCATTTTCTTTCTGCATATATTTACGAGTAGCAAACTCCAGTATTTGTGTAGAAAACGTTAATTTTGCAGATAGTGAGTCGCTTATAGAGAGTGAATTTTTGGCAGTGGATTTGCACTGATTATTGATTTGATTTTGTTGATTTTATGGCTTCGTGGAGAATATTTGTCCAGCAGTGGTAGGGCTGTTTTCATGATTAAATCTGAAAGATGCATCAGAAAGTTGAGATCGTGACCATTTTCCAAAGAGAAAGTATCTATAACACTAGTGACCGCAAACACTGCTCATTTAACCACTTTGCACTGTGTCGAGAATGCTTAAAAAGTCAGTCTACCTTTTTAGCACAGAGGAAAATATTTCATGAAATAGCAAGTACTCTACTAATGTTCTGTTTCGTTTAGATGAATAATGTGACAACAGACTATTGTCTTGACATCATAAGGAAATTTGAAGTTTCAGAAGAAAATAAGGCGAAAAATGTTCTTGGCATAGAAGGTAAAGTAACCAGTATTCTTAATTTCTCATTTCTCAAGTCAGTCCACTGAGTTAAAGTCTAGCGAGGTTTGCAGGAAACGAAATCAGGAGATAGCTATGGAATTACGGATGATGCCAACGAGACCCACAACAGACACTTATTTTCCTGCAAAACAGATGCTGTGATACTGCTATTTCTCTTTTGCGATGACGATGTGCATTTTCCACTCCAAGCAAGTCAACTTGATGCCACTATGTATGATAAATACCCAGAAATATTTGGACTTTTCTCAAATGGCTAATTTTTGGAAATAGCCTCAAGCTGGTAATTTCATGAAGGGAAATTTGTTCCTAAAATCAGTAATCTATGAAACGAGTAACTTGCATGTAAATGTGTTTCTTTAAAAATGTTGGCAACAGACTTGATTTACCTGGTTGGTAGCGGTGGAGGGGTTGTTGGAACCACAAATGTCTTTAATATAATGAACTTATTTTATAGTTGAGGAAGGTGAGGCTCGAAGAAATAAGTGGTTTGCTCACAAATTTATATACTCAGAGTCTAGCTGCTAGGATTTCCCATAAATAATATGAATATAGCTGCATGTGTGTATAAGTTATGTGTATTTAAAATCTGTGGGAAAATAAACAGGTCCCAGCAGAACAGATCATCACCCATGGCCACAGGTCATCTTCCCGACTTGACTGTGGCCTCCAGTCCCCTGGACAGGGTCAGCGTGGACAAGGGATATAAATAACACATATCATTTAAAACCATTTTAAAAACAACCAGAGAAGATACAATAATTTGGACCTTTTCTTTAATAAGAAATGAATCTTTTCCTTGCTGGGACCTTAAGAGATGGAATTAAACATGATTTCTAAGTTCTAGCCGTAAAGGTGGGCGTGAAGAAACCCTGCAGAGTCTCAGAGGGTGTTTACAGATAACGTTTTAGACACAATTTTTGAAGCCTTGAAACGATTTGCCCTAATAATTGTCCCACTTAGGTCCTTGTGGGGCTTTCCCGTATTTGTGTGCATACGAGTGAGTGCCTCTTCTACCCAGGCACTATGTTTTGAAAAACTGGTAGGGTTTCTGCAGTCTTTAAGCACTGTTTCACAGCCATCAAATGTGCTGGCTATTAACAGCATCTTCCCAAACCAATTTCATAGTCAGACAATCAAACCCTGAATTTGGCCGTGCGTGCCCTTTGACCTGCTGCCTGACATGGCGCTGGCCGGGCTGTTTTTCAGGCCAGTGTGATAACCAGTAGGTTGCCGGCTGATGGGATCAGTGTTCCACTTAGAGTAAACATGGCTGGCACCACATCATTGGGCCACACTGCATAGTCACAGCCTGATCCAGTGGCTGCTGGGGAGCTGGGCAGCAAGCCCCCCTCACCCGCTCAGTCAAAATTGAAAAGCCTGTGTTTCTGTGGGTTATGTTTAAACTGCTACTCCCCAAAGTGGCGTTTCAGTTTTTGACACTGTTTGGCCTGAAGCCAACCTCACATTGCCCAGTGTCCCTGCAGAGGCGCCCTGTGGGTGGACGAGACCCTCCCTCGGAGCCTCTGACCTCTCCTGCCCCTGTCAGGCACTGCATAACTGTCTCTGAAGCTACAGCACCTGCTCTCTCTCCCGAAGGCTTCACCAGCTTCATGCGCAGCCCGGCCTGTGATGTGTTCAACCCGCTGCACCACGAGGTCTTCCAGGACATGGAGCAGCCACTGTGCAACTACTACATCGCCTCCTCCCATAACACCTACCTGACCGGGGACCAGCTGCTGTCGCAGTCCCGGGCGGACATGTATGCACGCGTGCTGCAGGAGGGCTGCCGCTGCGTGGAAGGTAGGGCTGGGCTGTGGGGCGTCCAGTGCGAATAACACAGACTGGGAAATGGGTTCACTAGTCAGACCTGTGTCTGCTCCTGTAAGGCCGCTCTTGGCTCATAATGCTCTCTGGGGCCCCTTAACCTTGATTAGGAGGGAGAGAGAGAGGTTCTACAGTGGTGAAGTGCGCCTGAAAAATGAGGATAAAAATGAACCTTTTCTTAGAAAGATTTTTTTTTCTTTATGAAAATTTTTTATTACCAAACTTAGAATTTGGAAATTTTCCCTTTTGAGTTTTCAATTTTCAGAAGTATATATGTGTTTTTTATTTTATTTTATTATATTGGGGTCATGATAGTTTATAACATTATGAAATTTCAGTTGTACATTATTATTTGTCACCATATAAATCTGCCCCTTTACCCTTTATGCCCATGCCTTTCCCCTCTGGTCACCACTAATCTATTCTCTTTGTCTATGTGTTTATCTTCCACATATAAGTGGAATCATATGATGTTTGTCTTTTTCTATCTGGCTTATTTCACTTAACGTAATACTCTCAAGGTACATCTATATTGTTGGAAATGGGATAATTTTGTCTTTTTTTCTGACTGAGTAGTATTCCATTGTATATATATACTACATCTTCTTTATCCATTCATCAGTCAGTGGGTACTTGAGTTGCTTCCACGTCTTGGCTATTGTGAATAATGCTGCAATGAACACAGGGGTGCATAAGTCTCATTAAATGTTGATTTCAAGTTCTTTGGATGAATACCCAGTAGCGGGATAGTTGGGTTGTATGATATTTGTATTTTTAATTTTTTGAGCACTCTCCATACTGTTTTCCATAGTGGCTGTACCAGTGTGCATTCCCAGCAGCAGTGTATGAGGGTTCCGTTTTCTCCACATCCTCTCGAACATTTGTTGTTTTTTTATCTTGGTGACTATAGCCATTCTAACAGGTGTAAGGTGATATCTTAGTGTAGTTTTGATTTGAATTTCCCTGATGATTAGTGATGTTGAACATCATTTCATGTGTCTGTTGGTCATCTGTATATCTTCTTTGGAAAAATGTCAGTTCATATCCTCTGCCCATTTTTTTGGTTGGGTTGTTTGCTTTTTTATTGTTCAGTTGTATGAGTTCTTTATATATTTTTGAGATCAACCCCTTGTCAGTTATGATTTGCAAATATTTTCTCCCAGTTGGTGGGGTGTCTTTTCGTTTTGTTGATGTTTTCCTTTGCCTTGCAGAAGCTTTTTAGTCTGATGAAGTCCCTTTTGTTTATTTTTTCTTTTGTTTCCCTTGCCTGAGGAGACATGGTGTCCAAAAAGATGCTGCTAAGACTGATGTCAAAGAGTGTACTGCCTGTATTTTCTTCTAGAAGTGTTATGGTTTAACATATTACCTTCAAGTCATTAATCCATTTTGAGACAATTTCTGTGTATGGTGAAAGATAATGGTATACCTTCATTCTTTTACATGTGGCTGTCTGGTTTTCTCAACACCATTTATTGAAGAGACTTTCCTTTCTCCATTGTATGTTCTTGGCTCCTTTGTCAAAGATCAGCTGTCCGTAGATGTGTGGTTTTATTTCTGGGCTTTCAATTCTGTGCCATTGATCTGTGTGTCTGTTTTTGTACCAGTACCGGCTGATTACTACAGCTTTGTAGTATAATTTGAAGTTAGAGATTGTGATGCCTCCAGTTTTGTTCTTTTTTCTCAGGATTGCTTTGGCTGTTCAGGGTCTTTTGTTGCCCCACATGAAGTTTGGGATTCTTTGTTCTGTTTCTGTGAAGAATGTCACTGGGATTCTGATTGGGATTGCCTTGAGTCTGTAGATTGCTTTAGGTAGTATGGACATTTTAGCTATGTTTATTCTTCTGATCCATGTGCATGGAATATCTTTCCATTTATTTATGTCATCATCGATTTCTTTCAATAATGTCTTATAGTTTTTATAAGTCTTTCACTTCCTTGGTTAAACTTATTCCTAGATATTTTATTCTTTTTGTTGCGATTGTAAATGAGATTGTGTTCTTGAGTTCTCTTTCTGTTAGTTCCTTATTAGAGTATAGAAATGTCCCTGATTTTTCTAAGTTGATTTTTTACCCTGCAACCTTGCTGTGGTAGTTGATTATTTCTAATAGTTTTATGATGGATTCTTTAGTATTTTCTATATGTAGTATCATGTCACCTGCAAACAGCGAGAGTTTCACTTCTTCATTGCCTATTTGGATTCCCTTTATTTCTTTTCCTTGCCTAATTGTTCTGGCCAAAACCTCTAGTACTATATTGAATAGGAGTGGTAAGAGTCTGCACCCTTGTCTTGTTCCTCTTCTCAGAGGGATGGCTTTCAGTTTTTCCCCACTGAATGTGATGTTGGCTGTGGGTTTGTCATTTTTGGCCTTTATTATGTTCAAGTGCTTTCCTTTTATACCCATTTTACTCAGAGTTTTTATCATAAATGGCTGTTGGATCTTGTCAAATGCTTTCTCTGCATCTATTGAGATGATCAGGATGTTTTTATTCCTCATTTTGTTAATGTGGTGTGTCACATTGATTGATTTGTGGATGTTGAACCATCCCTACGTCCCTGGTATAAATTCCACTGGATCATGATGTGTGATCTTTTAAATGTGTTGCCATATTTGGTTTACCAATATTTTGTTTAGCATTTTTGCATCTATGTTCATCAGTGATACTGGCCTTTAATTTTCCTTCTTTGTGTTGTCTTTGTCTGGCTTTGGGATCAGAGTGATGTTGGCCTCATAGAATGAGTTAGGAAGTGTTCTCCAATATTTTGGAATAGTTTGAGAAGGATAGGTGTTAAATCTTCGTTGAATGTTTGTTAGAATTCTCCAGAGAAGCCATCTGGTCCTAGACTTTTATTTTTTGGGAGGTGTTTGATTACTGTTTCAATCTCTTGTGATTGGTCTATTCAGATTCTCTATTTCTTCTTGACTCAGTTTTGGAAGCTTGTGTGAGCCTAAGAATTTATGCATTTCTTTTAGATTGTCCAATTTGTTAGCATATGGTTTTTCATAGTATTCTCTTATGATCACTTGTATTTCTGTGGTATCTGTTGTAAGTTCTCCTCTTTCATTTCTAATTTTATGCATTTGAGCCTTCTCTCTTTTTTTCTTAGTCTGGCTAAGGGTTTGTCAATTTTGTTTATCATCTCCAAGAACCAGCTCTTTGTTTCATTGGTCCTTTCTACTGGTTTTTTTTGGTTTCAATTTCATTTATTTCTGCTGTAATTTTTATTATTTCCCTCTTTCTGCTGACTTTGAGCTTTGTTTGTTCTTTTCCTAGTTCTGTTAAATGTAGTTTAAGATTACTTATTTGAGATTTTTGTTTGTTAAGGTGGTATTGCTATGAATTTCCCTCTTAAGACTGCTTTTGCTGTGCCCCATATGAGTTGGTATGGTGTCTTTTCATTCTGATTTGTCTCCAGATATTTTTTGATTTCTCCTTTAATTTCTTCTATGATCCGTTTGTTGTTCAGTGGCATGTTGTTTAGTATCCACATATTTGTCTCTTCCCCAGCTTTTTTCTTGTAGTTGATTTCTAGTTGCATAGCATTATGGTCAGAAAATGTGCATGATGTGATTTCAATCTTCTTACATTTATTGAGGCTTGCCTTGTTTCCCAACATATGATCTATCTTTGAGAATGTTCCATGTGCACTTGAGAAGAATGTGTATTGTGACTGTTTTTGGATGGAGTGTTCTATGTATATCTATTAAGTCCATCTGGTCTAATTTTTCATTTAAATCCACTGTTTCCTTGTTGACTTTCTGTCTGGATGATCTAGCCATTGATGTAAGTGGGGCATTAAGATCCCCTACTGTTATTGTGTTGTTGTTGTTAATATCTCCTTTTAGGTTTGTTAACAGTTGCTTTAAGTACTTTGGTGCTCCTATGTTGGGTGCATAGATATTGTTATGTCTTCTTGGTGGAATGTCCCTTTTATCATTATATACTGCTCTTTTTTGTCTCTCCTTGCTTGTCTCTTATCTTGAAGTCTACTTTGTCTGGTATAAGTATGGCAACACTTGCTTTCTTTTGTTTGCCATTAGCTTGGAGTATTGTCTTCCATCTCTTCACTCTGAGCCTGTGTTTGTCCTTAGAGCTGAGGTGTGTTTCCTGGAGGAAGCGTAGTGTTGAGTCTTGTTTTTAATGCATCCAGCTACTCTGTGTCTTTTTATTGGAGAATTCAATCCATTTACATTTAGAGTGATTATTGATTTATGAGGGCTTAAAGCTGCCATTTATCGCTCGTTTTCTGGTTGTTCTGTATTTCCATTGTTTCTCATCCTGTGTATTTCAGACTACCAATTCAGTTTGGTTCCTCTCTATGATGGTTTCCTCTTTATTTGTCATTTGTGTCTCTGTTCTGAATATTTGTTTAGTGGTTACTGTGAGGTTTGTATAAAAGATCTCATAAGTGAGATAGTCCATTTTATGATAGCCTCTTATTTCCTTAGTCTAAGGTTCCATCCCTTTCCTCTTACCCTTCTGAGTTATTGTTGTCACAACTTATTCCATCTTGTGTTGTGAGTTTGTGGTTAAAATGACACGATTATATTTATTTTTGATGTTTTCCTTCCCTTTATCTTTAATGTTGTAATTAAGTCTTTACTAACCTGTTCTGATAGAGAGCTGAAATTTTCTCATTTTGTCTGGCTATTTATCTCCTTGCTCATGAATCCTTTCTCTTTTTTTTTTTTTCAGGTATGAGGGACTTCTTGATCATTTCTTTTGCGGGGGGGAGTCTTGTTGCAATGAGCTCCCTCAGCGTTTGTTTATCTGGGAAAGCTTTTATTTTCCATCCTATCTAACAGATAGTTTCTCTGGATAGAGTATTCTTGACTGAAAGTTTTTGTCTTTCAGTATTTTGAATATGTAATTCCACTTTCTCCTAGCCTGTAAGGTTTCTGCTGAGAAACCTGCTGAAAGCCTGATAGAGGTTCCTTTGTAGGGCTGTAATATTTTTTTCTTTGTCATTGACTTTTGTCAGTTTTACTATTATTTGATTCAGAGAAAGTCTTTTTACATTGATATAATTAGGAGTTCTATTACCTTCTTTTACTTGTAATTCCAGCCCCATCCCCAGGTTTGGGAAGTTCTCAGCTGTTATTTCTTTGAACAAGCTCTCTGCTCTCTTCTTCCTCTCTTCTCTCTCTTGAATACCTATATTCCTTATGTTGCATTTCCTAATTGAGTCAGATAATTCTTAGGGAATTTCATTTCCTTTTTGTCTTAGTTGTCTCTCCTCCTCTATCTGAAGCATTTCTATATTTCTGTCCTCCAGACTGCTAATTCTGTCCTCCATAATATCAGCCCTGTTTTAATGACTCCAGATTTTTTCTTCATCTCATTCATTGTGTTTTTCATCTCCAACATTTCTGATTGGTTTTTCTTTATAGTTTCAATCTCTTTTGTGAAAAATTCCCTTTGTTCATTAATTTTGTTCCTGATTTCATTAAACTATCTGTATTTTTTGTAACTTGTTGAGTTTTTTTATGATGGCTATTTTGAATTCTCTGTCATTTAGATTGTAAATTTCTGTGCCTTTAGGACTGATTTCTGGGTGCTTGTCATTTTCCTTCTGGTCTGGAGTATTAATATATTTCTTCATGCTATTTGATGGTGTGGATTTGTATTTTTGCATAGTTTTGGTATCTGGTTGCAGATTCCGCCTGCCGCCACTCCTTCCACTGCCTCCCAGGGGTCCAGCACCTCTACCTTCAGATATGTGGCTGTGTGGGTCTCTCCTAAGTCTTTTGTATTGTATGAGTGTCCTCTGTTGGTTTATGAATGTCCTTTTTCTTTCATATTAGGGGGCAGAGTCTAAGGGACGAGCTCACTCTGCCATGATGCTGATATCACTTCCCTGGTAGTTTTACAGGTGAATTCTTTTAAACTTTCAAGGAGGAATTAATATGAAGTCTCTCCTCCCTTTTACTCTTGCTCTTTTTTGTTCATTTTCTTCTTTCCTTTTTTAATGAAGGGCACACATCAACAGCCAGATAGAGAGATGCATAGGGTCAGGTCCTGAACAAAGGAGCTTCTCTCCTAGTGGAGCTTGGGACCTGGCACAGTGGCACGTGGAAGCGCTCTGGTTTCCCAGCCTGGAAGCTTCAGAAAGATAATTTTTGATTAAACAAATGGCAAAAATGGTTTAGGATAACTTTGTTTTCAAGGTGCTTCATGGTCTTTCAATCAGCTGACATTTATTAAATTTGTGTGGGCCCCTGGGTGTGAGGACACAGATGTAAGACATGGTTTCTGCTGCAAGTAGAATGGGTGGACAGTAGAAACTGTAGGATGGTGAGAATTACAGCAGCTGATTCACATGCAGGGTGGAGAAGTGGTGATATGGAGGGTGAAGCGTGAGGCAAAATGTGGTGAGAAATCTGGCAGCCTACAGAGGTCAACTGGGGTCAGTCGTAAAGGGTGTTCATGCTGGGGTGAAGAGTTTCAGCTTTAGCTTTTGGTAACAAGGGTGCAGTGAGTCATTTTAATACGTCAGTGATATGATTGGGCTCACGGTTGAGAAAGATGGACGGGCAGCAAGGGAGGAGCAGTGGGCTGTGAGGCTGAAGCGAGGAAGATGGTGGTCAGGCCGCTGCAGTGCTTCACAGCAAGGATGGGAAATGCCTGGACTGAGTGAGGAAGGTGGTGATTGTACGGACATTAAAGGAGTAAACTTGGTGAGACCTGGGGAGGCAAGTAAATGATGTGAGGAGGGAAGGGTTGGAACAAGTGACAATGCCACTGCACACGACAGGGGATCCCAGAGCAGTAATGAGTTCAGTTTCCCATCGGTTGAGTTTATGTGACTTTGAAACTTTAATGTGGACATTTTAATCCATCAGTTGGACAACAATATCTGAACTCAGTGGGAACATCCAGGCAAGGTAGAGATTCCATAATTCTGAGTTTTCTATGTGGTAGTTAAAATTGTGAAAGTGTGCAAGATCCCTTAGAGAGAGGGGTGGAAAAGAGAACAAGACCTGAGACTTGAGTGAGCCAACATTTAGAAGTCAGAAGGACAGGGGAGCCAATGAAGTCAAGGAGCACAAAGTAGCTGCTGGACCCAAGGGATGAAATGGTTGAAAATGTCCCAAGCAGCAGAAAAGTCAGGTCAGGTGGACATGGAGCCTCCAGTCAGGGTGCACCTGACTGCTGGGTGGGTGTGGTGGCCTTCGCCCTACAGCTGTGGTGGCGCGTTGGTGGGAGGTGAGGGTAACTGATCTGTGGGTCAGTCACTCGGCATTTTTCTGCATTAGGTGAAGATTTGTTGGTACAGGTTGGGGAGGTTTTGAGGGGGAAATGAGGATACAGGTTTGTCGGATGGGATAAGGGGGAAGAGATTTTGAAAGGTTTCCTGCCTGGTAGCCTCTCTCCTCTCAGGATGGTGGGAGACAGCATCCTCCACTATGTGCGGGGGATGGGGGGTTGGCTTGCAGGCTTAAGAAGACCAGCCAACAGTGGGAAAGGAGTTGACAAGATAAATTGGGGATGGCCTAGCTAATTTCAAAAACAGTCTTTAAAAATATCATCTTTTTCTTGTGCAAAATCTGCATGCTGAGACTCCTGCCACCATTCCCAACAGGTTGGCTACAGGAGCAGAGAGGAGAGATTATAGGATGATCCAGCCTCTGGATTTGTTGGTCGTATAAAGCACCCTCACCGTGTTGGCGAGAGCTCTTTGAAGTAGCTGATGGTAGCTCTGTGGGTCTAGGGAAGGAGATGAGTGAATGAGGGAGCACAAAATGAGGTTGCGAGACTAACAGACTCAAAGAAATAGAAATGTGGAGGAAGTTGTCATCGCACATACAACAGACAAGAACAGATGGTTATTATTACAGGTGGGAAAGGGATACAGTTGATGACCATCTCCAGGGCATGTCGTGGCAGGCATGACTGAAGTAGAGAGAAGCTGGCGTTGAGGATGTTCAGGCTGAGATGGAGCAGATTCCCACATGGACTTTTCACCCGCAGAGGAGGCTGATAGGAGACTGAAAACTATAAACCAGACCCTTAAGTCCTAAGAGAAAGCCATAGAAAGACAATTGGAAGATGCCAGAAAGGTGGAGTTGGATAAAGTGAGGTTCAAAAGTGGGGGGGGTTTTTAGGAGTGTAGGAGAACAATTGCAACAAAGGCCTGGGGGAGGCCTCCTGGTTCTGTGATTTATACAGTAAGCGTCTGTGGAGAAAGGACCTGGTGACCCTCAGGGTGAGCTGGTTGTTAACAGGGTGGGGAGGTTGAGGGAGAATTGCACAGCCTGGTGATAAAAGAGAGTTTGTTGGAACGGAGAGTCCGTGGGCACAGGGCAGTTGCTTTGTGGGGCTCCCAGGAGTGGACTGGTGGAACAGTATAGAGAACGAACACAGCAGTGGGTGGCAGGATGCGACTGGAATCTGAGTGGGCCTTTCTTTGTCAGTTTGAAGAATTTTCTGCTACAAAAGTAGCAGATGTAACCTTGTAATAATAGTAGTGGTAAAGTGGTAGTAGTGTTATAAAGATAAATTGACATTTTAAAAAGTCGGGCGCTGGTGACTATCTGCACACAGGTCCGTTACGACCACCCCACAGTCGGCTCTCTGGAAACCTCTGCTGGGAGACATGGAAGTGTAGACATAAGGGGACGCCTGCTGACAGTGGTGACTGACCATGGAGCAGCATAGGCAACTGAGTGATAAGATGCTTATAAAGGTTAACACGAAGAGGAACTTTTTGAGCAACAAAGGTGCCAGTCAGCCCTCTGCTGGCTCAGCACCCACCGTGTTTTCTTGTCTGACATTGTGGAGGCCCTGGCACACACCTTCCTCGAGCCGTAGGATGGTCACCATCATTTTAAATGGTGCCGCTTTCTGGGGCCAATTGTGGAAATGACTTGGCGACTCTGGGAAGCGAGTCGGTTCCCGCAGTTTTGCGTTTCGTCACCTGTGTCCTGTATTCTGTTTCTCTTGCTTTTCAGGTCCCTCAGGTGCCCAGTCTTCTCTGGTTTCTCTGTCCAAAATCTGTGTCCCACCCAAGCTTAGCCTGTTCCCATGATCAGTTGCTCATACTAATCTTCCAGCCTTGTTTGGGATGTTAAGAAGGAGAGTTATCTGATTAAGACAATTTATAGTCAGACACGAATGGTTTTCAGTCTTAGCGTTTTCAAAGGTCTTTTAATTTTAAAACGATAGCTTTCAGAAATAGTGTGCAGGAGATGGTACGAGCTCCAGCCTTCCCTTGTGTCTTCTTTCTTCCTGTCTGCTGGTCGCCAGAGTAGTAGGAAGAAGCAACTTTTCCCTCCTTGTCGAAAGCTGCCTGGTGCCTCATAGTCACGTCGGCCGAGAACACGCACAGCCATGGTGTAATTCTAAAGGTCGTGCCTCGAGGGTCTCCCTCGGCAGCTTCATCAGCAAGTCCCTCCTCTCCTATTTGGTTTGAGGTTCTTACTACTGGAGTAATCTATGACTGGACAGTGAAAGTCAAGCTACCATTTCTGGAAGGTTTTTTGAGGAGAGGAATTGTATTTTTCTGGGAGAATTGGTCAGCTTTGTACTTCATCTGTTTCTTGTTGGAAATTGTGGTTGTTTCTTGGCTTTGAATGAACTGTGGGAGGGAGAAGGGAGCCATCCCAGCTCTGCAGCCCTTTTGTGGGCTGGTTCTGACTAATACACTTCCACACATTCTCATTTAATTCCTACAACACTGAGGGAGTTGGAGTAACTTCCTTAAGAAGACACCCCACCTTGCAGGGATAAGTGGCTCAAGGTCCCACTGCTAGGGAGCTGGGATTTGAACCCCGGTCGTCTGACTCCCCCACTCCACTGTTCTCCAGGAACCCTGCCTGCTTTTTGGAGCAGCGAGTGCTGACAGACGTGACCAGCCCTGGGGAGCAGTGAGGGCCAGCAGGTCATGGGAGGAAGGCCTGAGAAGCAAGGTGCACACACTAGGGGAGGCTGGCTTCAGAAGAGGACTTTGCCTGTCTGGTGACAGGCCTGGCGTCTGAAGATTCAGATGTTCCTGAAGAGTTAGAATCTGCTGCCATGATCCTCTCTGCTCTCTTAACAATTCCTGTCGTCCTGTGATGTGAAGATCTTAGTTCCCATTTGAAGCTTGGACCTGGAGACACGGATGTATATACACCCAGAGGTGCTTTATCTACCTTGGGCCCAGATGAAGTTGTTTTTGTTCTTAAACAGCTGCAGCTGGCATTTGACTAGTCTGGTTTATAGAATGTAGCAGGTCATGGATTGAAAATTTCAGGTCCTGCAAATATTTTCCTGGAGAACTGTTTGCTGAATACGACATTAGAGATGGAGAGTCGTCATTCTGGACAGTTTCTTCGTGGCATTGTGACCTGAAGAAGGTCTCCACTCTCAGCCTTCTATTTTGATGATGATGTGTGCTCCATCTCCTTTAGTTCAGCTGCTGTCATGTCCTTGGTCGGATGGATGTGCAGTCATGGGGAAGACTAACAGGTCTTTTTTGGTGAAGTAGGCTTGTCAGCAAATCAAATTGATAACATTTGACGTGGGCTTTCATTCTCTTGATTTTCAGCCTGAGTTGCGTAATAAATATGGATGTTCTGTCCAGGGGATTTCCACTCATTATGGGGATGATGTTGCATTGTTGGTTGTGATCGGTTTACAGCCTTCCCTCTTATCTCTGGGCGTGCTATCAGGTGGAATGTTTCTAAATTCCAGCATGAAAAGCTGTCACGTTAGCTGCTCAGCCTTCAGAGCCGACAATGCTTTGTCAGAGTGCTTTGGGACCTCTACTGTGTGATCAAATGCCGGACCCCGGCTGTCTTGTGGCCAGGGGAATTGGGTAGAGGATTTCTACCTTGCCAACATCCCATTACAGTAATAGCTCTTACAGGAAACTTCAGTGCCCTTTGAATTTGGCTCTGAACGCCACAGGTTAGGATGCCACACCATCGGGAGGGTTGTCATTCTCATTAACAGACAGGTGTGCAGTCAGAACTAAAAAGCAAATGCAGGGAGAACCATCCTTGACCAAGATATTCCGCCTGTGTTAACAAATATTAGCGAAAGGACACCTTCTTTCATGACCCATGTAGTTTTATGAGCAATTTTTATATGTCCATAATAATCAAGTCAGCATCGCATTACTTGTCTACTTTGTATTCTTTTGCAAAGATATTAGTTCATTTATGAGGAGCCCTGTTAGGCCCTTTCTTCTACACGATGGGACATCAGGATATAAATTGTTGAAGTTATTTATTTTGAAACATTTCTTCATCCTTTCCACACCTGTATCCAAAGGCAAATTATAGAATGTCAACTACACGTTAAAGGATGGATGGAGCTTCTCTTCCGAGAGGATGTCTGTGAACATTGGACCTCATTTGTAGGCCCAAAGGAACAGTGTAACGCTTGTAGTATAGTATATAGTATACAGTGTAACACTGTATGATGGTATAGGATGTGTACTGTGTAGTATAGTGCATAGTATACAGTGTAACACTGTATGATGGT